>NW_017728948.1:49525836-49540627 GCF_001723895.1 Crocodylus porosus
GGACTAGATGATCTGCTCAGGTCCCTTCCGACCCTAGAAACTATGAAACTATGAAACTATGGTTATATTATATTTTAGTAGTCATTGAAAAGAATAGGTAATGCTTTTGAAAGGTTAGTGAGTTTTTCTAATTAATAACAAATATGGACCTGGTAGAAACTGAAAGAAGATCAGAAATCAAATACAGTGCTCTTCACTAAATATTATGCCTATGGTTTTAGTCTTTCTTTGGATCATCCTCTGTAAGGAAAAGAAGCAATTTAGTTCCAGATAAAAAACTGGTCTATTGAACAGATGGCTGCCAATTATATCAAGCTGTGCTAAATTACATTAGGTGGTTGTTTTCATGATGATGTGTACTAATGTCCATTGAAAATAAAACTGAAACTAGTCAGTGTATTTCACATAAGAACTGAATTAAGAACAATGGTCATAGAATTTAAATGAAAATAAATCATTCATTTACTAAAGAGCCCCCAAATCAAGCAGAGTAGTTATGTTTCTTTAGCTTTGCATTTTGAAATGTTTTAAAAGTTGATGAGCTCACACTATGATTTGTAAATCATCAACAGCTGTAGGAAATAGCTGATAGAGGCCAACTACCATATATTTAAATATTTTATAATAGGACACTCTGAATATTGTGCTAGTGAATACTGCAGTGCTCATGATTTGATTAACTCAGAGTGGAACGCCTGTACTTCATTACATGTAATTAATATAATAAAAGAAGAGAAACTGTTATGGAATTTAATTATCCATATTGCTTGTCTCTTCCTGGCTTAATGGGTCATAGACTCATAGAACAAACTTTTATATCAAAGAAGGAACCAAGGAATTTTTGACTTTTTAACTACTTTATTCAAGGGTTCAGTGTACAAGAAATTGGCCCCTCCGGGGTCCAGGTCCAATATACAAAGCAAAGACAAACAAATTATCAAACCAAGAGCATCAAGTCATTACATTGATAACATTGCACTGTGACAGACACCTTCACTGTATTACACATCATGCCTAACATGCTGTTATGCAGTCAGGGCACCAGCCACACGGTCATACAGGCCAAAGCCCTCTATAAATAAGTGATTCCTAACCTGCTGTAGCCAATCATAGATGTGACAACACCTTCAATTTCTCACACAAAGAAAAAGCAAAAACCAGCCTGGTAAGGACCCAGGGCATGGCACAAACTGGGAGTCACAGTCCAACACCAAGCTTGCCAGTCACCCAGACTGGTCATGACATCAGAGTGCATATTGAAGATGGCCATTCTCCACATGGCACAACACTCCCTCAAGGGCCCAGCATGCCTCAAAGGCAGTCACCACCCACCAAAGCACAAGGTGATCAAACTCTAGCTGGTTGTCCATTCAAAATTACCAGGAAGCTGAAAAGCCACAGGGCATTGTCTGAGCCAGTCCTGGCAACCCAGCTGTGGTGGCTCTTCAGGACAGGCATCTTGGCCTGACCCAGTAGAAAGTTGGCCAGGCAGACGGTGCCCTGCTCGGCCACCCAGTATAGGTAGGAACACATGTAGGTGGTCTTGAGAGGCTCCTGCCCAGTGCCCGCAGAGGTGGCTCAAGGGTGACAAAGTGCGGCCACAGGCGGGGACATTTGAGAAAGGTGTGAAAGAGGTTCTTCTCAATGCACCCAGGGCAGAAGGGGCAGACCGTTGAGGTGGCTGGGTCACAGTGGGACCCAAATGTGACAGTGGCTAGGATGCCATGCAGCAACCCCCACTGCAGGTCACCAGTCTTCTTGGAGGTTGACAGCTTATACAATGTGTACCAAGCTGGGCAGGCCAGTGGGGAATCTGGTGGAGCATCAGCAGGGTGCCAGGCTCATCAGCCAGCTCACCAGCCATAGCCGGGGTGACTAGCAGTGTAGGAAAACCTTGCTGGGGGCCTCTGCAGCACGGGGAACCTGGCATGCCTGGAAATGGTCATCCAGGGTGGCTGCTGCCTCCAGTGGAAGAGTAGTCTGGATGTCACACAGGAAACGGCCTACACTGCAGACAGAGCACATGCCTAGCTAGGTGGTTAGGGCCTTGGGCAAAAGTCAGGCCAATCGAAAGGGGTCAAGGATATGGCTCAGGCAGAGGACACATGCCTGGATGAGGGTGGCCATGAGGCTGTTGGAGGCCAGGCTCAGCACGGGGCACCTCAGGGCTGGGTTGTGCACTGGGGCTCCCTCAGCAACTGCAGGAACTGCAGGTGCTAGGCCCGGGGCTGGACGTGAAAGGTAGCCTGCCAGGCTTATACTATGCCATGGTAGAAGCTGGAAGCACCACCCAGTTCAGGAGCATGAAGTCCAGCAGGAAGAGTTCCTGATAGAAGCTGAGGGCCCCCACCCTCTGCAGGAACTGGCACACCAGTTGTTGCAAGGGTAGGCACTTCTCGCTATAGAGGAGTCACTGAAGGGCTTGCTGGCAGAAGGTAGCCACCTTGCTCACAAAGTCAACCAAGCTCTAGGCCACCTCAGTGACAGGTAGGTAAGGGACATCTTGTGGGAGCCAGTGGTGCCCATCGCAGAAAAAATCTACTGGGAGGCACTGGAGGCTCTCAAGTATGTCCTGTGGAGGGTTGAGTACAGTGCACCAGTGCCATAGGGTCACTGCCACCAGGTTGTTTGCAATGAGGACATATCCACAGTAAGAGAGGCTGGGTAGGCACCAGCACCACCACTGTAGGTGGGCCTCCACCACTGAGGGGTGGCCTCTACCCCTCAAGTCTGTCCCAGTTCTACATTATAGATTCATAGATGTAGGGTCAGAAGGAACCCAAGTAGATCTTCAAGTCTGATCCTCTGCTCTTGGCAGGAGAGAATACTGGGCTCATATGACCCCAGCTAGGTAATTGTCAAGTCTCCTCTTAAAGACCCCCAAGGTAGGAGCCAGCACCACTTCCATGGGAAGTTGGTTCCAGATCCTAGCTGCCCTGACTGTGAAGTAGTGCCTTCTAATGTTCAGCCTGAACCTAATGTCAAACAACTTATGGCCGTTATTCCTTGTTACTCTGGGAGGTGCTCAGGTGAACAGGGTCCCTCCCATTCCTCACTAGTCCCCCATGGTAAGTTTATAGATGGCCACCAGGTCCCCTCTCAGACTTTTCTTGTGAAGGCTGAGCAGGTTCAGGTCCCGTAGCCTCTCCTCATAGGGTCTGCCCTGCTGTCCCTGGATCATGTGAGTGGCCCTCTGCTGGACCCTCTCAATGCTGACCACATCTCTTCTAAAGTGCAGCACCCAGAACTGGACGCAGTACTCCAACTGTGGCCTTACCAGTAGGGGAGGATCACCTCCTTGGACCTGCTTGTGATGCATCTGTGGATGCATGACAAGGTGTGGTTGGCCTTACTGACTGTGTCCTAATGTTGGCAGCCCATGTTCATTTTGGAATCGATAATGACTCTAAGATCTCTTTCTGCCACCGTGTTTTCAAGAAGGGAGTTCCCCCGCCTATAAATATGCTGCTGGTTATTACTACCCTACTGCAGTCCCATGCACTTGTCAGTATTGAATCCTATCCTATTCTCATTTGCCCACCCCTGTAACCTGTCCAGGTCCAGCTGTATCCTGTCCCTCCCTTCTAGCGCGTGCACCTTGCCTCAAATCTTGGTGTCATCAGCAAATTTGAACAGGGTGCTTTTCACCTCCTCATCCAAGTTTCTAATAAAGAAATTGAGCAGTGTGGGCCTGAGGACTGAGTCCTGGGGGACTCCACTGCCCACGTCCTTCCAGGGCAAATATGACCTGTCCACCACCACTCCCTGGGTGTGACCCCTCAGTCAATTTGCGACCCACCTGACTGTGTAGGCATCAATGCCACAGTCACCTAGTTTTTTAATGAGGATGGGGTGGGAGACAGGGTCAAAGACCTTCCTAAAGTCCAGAAAGACTACATCATCCATAACACCTGTGTCCAATGATTTTGAGACCTGATCATAGAAGGCAATCAGATTGGTCTGACAGGAGCTGTTCCTAATGAACCCAGGCTGGTTGACCCTGAGCATCATCCTCCCTGCTGGTCCTTCCCAGATGTGCTCCTGGATAACCTTCTCAAAGATCTTACCGGGGATCGACTTAAGACTAATAGGCCTATAGTTGCTCAGGTCCTCCCTCCTCCCTTTTTTGAAAATGGGGACCACATTGGCCTTCTTCCAGTCATCTGGCAGCTGGCCAGAGCACCACAAGTGCTTGTAAAGCATTGCCAGAGGCCCCTCAATAACCCTTGCCAATTCCCTCAGAACTCTTGGGTGGAGAGCATCTGAACCTGCTGATTTGAACACATCCAGCCCCTCCAGAAGTTCCCTAACTCAGTCCTCCCTGACCCTAGGCCTGGCAGAGTCTCTCCTGAGTCCATCCTGAATCTCAATGGGGGACTCCCAGTCCCTGCACAAAAAAATGGAGGCAAAGAAATTGTTAAAAAGGTCTGCCTTTTCCTCTGGTGCAACCACCAGATTGCCAAGCGTATCCTGCAGTGTCCCCACATTACCTGGTGCCTTCTTCATACTCACTATGTATTTCAAAAAGGACTTTTTGTTGTCCTTGATCCTCGATGCTAGCTCTAGTTCCGTACCTGCCTTAGCTTTCCTAACAGCCCCCCCCTACAAACCTGAGTGATGGAAGTATACTTCTCTTTAGTGATAGTCCCTCCCTTCCACTTGGTGTATGCCTCCTTTTTGGCTTTCAGGAATTCCTGAATGCCTTTGGGAAGCCAGGGGGCTTTTGAGCACTCTTGCCCCCTTTGATTCTTATTGGGACTGTCACCCCTTGGGCTCAGAGAATCAACTCCTTAAGGAATGACCACTCGTCTTGGACACCCAGTTCCCCTACGCTCCAGGACCCCAGTGCCTCTCCTACCAATCTCCTCAACTTGTTGAAGTTGGCCCTCTTGAAGTCAAGGGATACTGTCTTGCTGCAGGCCCTTGACACCCTGCGCTGGATGGTGATTCCAGTAGGTGATGATCATAGTCGCCCAGGTGATCAAGAACCTGGAGTCCCCAGGTCACTGTCTGTGGCCAGGACCAGGTCCAGGAGGGCATTCCCCATGGTGGGACTGTGCACATCCTGGGTTAGGTGGAGGTCCTGTATCTCAGCAAGGAACTTTTGTGAGTGGTCCAACCTGACTGACTCCTCCTGCCAGTAGATGTCCAGGTAATTTAGATCACCCATGATGACTACATCCCTTGCCTTAAGTGCCTCCACAAGCTGACCCGAGAATTCGCAGTCCAGCTCTTCTGCTTGATTGAGTGGTCTGTAGCAGATCCCCACCATTAAGTCCCTTTCCCCATGACCTCCCTGTGTTCTGATCCTGAGCACTTCAGCCTGCCCCTCCTCTCACCCCATCCTATTAGTTGAGGATGTGTATTGCTCTTTGACATAGAGCGCCACACCCCCACCTTTCCTCCCTGTTCTATCCCACCTGTATAGTCTGTAGCCCCTAATGTTTACTGCCCAGTCATGGGATGAATCCCACCAGCTTTCTGTGAGCCCTACTATGTCTGGGTTTGTACTAGCTATCTGGAAGGCGAGTTCCTCCTGCTTATTTCCCATGCTATAAGCATTAGTGTAGAAGCATTTAAGGCCTTGTATTGGTGCATGCACCACCCCCTAATACTTAGGACTATCTGGACCCCCATCACGTACTTGAGTACTCCTTACACATGTCACCCATCTTAGCTGGGAGGTATCTTCATGTCCTCCTGTGGCCTCATCCCCCAGCGAAGCTAGTTTAAAGCCTACTGTATGAGATCAGCCAACCTGGAAGAAAAGACACGCTTGCCTTTAGGAGAGAGATGTAGTCCATCCCTCGCAAGCATGTCCCCTGTGTGAAAGTGTGGGTCATTGTCCAGGAACCCGAGGCCTGCCTGGCCTCACCAGCTCTGTAGCTGCCAGTTAACCTTGCTGATGCAGGCCTTGTTTTGCTGTCCACATCTACTTACTGGGAGAATAGAGGAGAATACCACCTGTGCCTCTGTCTCCTTGAGCTTGGCCTCCAAGGCCTTGAAATCCTTCATGATGCGGTCTGGGTTGCCCATGGCCATATCATTTTTTCCCACATGGATAAGGACCATTGGGTATTGGTCCAAGAGTCAAATGTAGGCTGGGATCCTCTCTGTGATATCTTGAATGCAAGCCCCAGACATGTAGCAGACCTCACATACCATGGGGTTGGGTTGACAGATGGGACCCTCCGTTCCCCTTAGGATGGAATCCCTGATGACGAGGACTCAGCATTTCTTCCTCCTGGTGCTCCTTCTCTGTGCCGTCTGTCATGCGTGGAGCGGCACCATCCCCGCTGGAGGCATCCGCTTCATCCTTCTCCTCCAGGTCTGCCAGGGGCTCATATCTGTTCCCGAGTTGTACCTGGGGAGCCTCCACCATGGTAGCCCCAGTGACCCTGGTTCTGGTGGGTACCTTCTGCCACTCCTCTATTGTGCGCCTCTCCTGGGGGGTCTGTATACTGGATACCTGGTCCTGCAGTAAACAGAAATAGGTGTCAATCTCATCCTCTGCAGCCCTGATCCCCTGCAGCCTGCTCACCTCAGCCTGGAGCTCCCTCACCTGCTCCTCCAAGGCCCTAAGCTGGGCTCCCCTCCAGACCACCCCCACAGATGGGGGCAGCGGGCTGCCGACCCCACCATGAGCTCCATCTGGGCGGAGGCCCCAGAGGAGCCCAGGGCAGGTGGCACCACTGGGGGTGGGGGCCCTAGCAGCTGCACTCCACATCTGTACCATGTCCGTGGAGCTGTGAGTCTACTTCTCTCGCCTGTCAGAGTCCCCTTCTCAACCACTGCCGTGCATCCACTGCGCATGAACGCCAGCACAAATGCTGGTACACCCTTACAGAGCACCCCTGTTTGCACACACTGCCTGCTGCCACCGCTGCCGGCGAGGTAAAAGCGCACACGTGTGTGTGTGCCCGGCTCCCTCCTCACTCTGCTCTTTGTCCCACAACTGACATGAAGGTCAGTGGCCCCAGGAACATGCCTAGGACCTTGAGGCCCTTACAACACTAGGTCCCCTGGCACATTTGGGGGTTGCACTGATTTACACACTGAGCAGAAGGGTATCAATCTTGGCCCAGTTAATACGGGCCAAGGAGGCATGTTCATAGGCTCACTGGCAATCCATCAGGGCTCATGCATCTTCCTGGGCATTAAGAAAGATGGTCATGTCATCCACATATGCTGACAGCTGGAGCAGAGGGCCAGTGGATGGTCCCATGGCCAATGGCAAAACCATACCACTCAGGCAGCATCACAGAATGTACAGCAACAGCTCAATGGCCAGGGCATAGTGCATGCCCAACAGGGGGCAACTCTGATGGATGCCCCTGCATGCAGGGAATGGGGTGCAGAACACACCGTTCACCTTGATCAGGTTGGAGGTATCTTGACACAAGACCCAAACGGCCCCAGTGAAGAGGGGCCTGAAGCCAAAGGCCTCCAGGGTCTGGAAGATGTAGGCATGGCCCACCCAGTCAAAGGCCTTCTCCTGATCCAGACATATGAGGCCAATTTCTAGGCCAAAGGGTTCACTGGCTGTGAGTAGGTCACATAGCAGGAACAGGGTGTCTTGGATGGTCTTGCCTAGCATGCAGTAGCTCTGCTCAGACCCAGCGACAGAGGCCATGATGGTGCGAAGGTGGGTCACCAGTGCTTTGGCCAGAATCTTGTAGTCTGCACACAGAGGGGAGACCAGACACCAGTTCTTAATGCAGCCAAGGTCTCCCTTCTGGGGCAGTACTGTGAGCACCTCTCAGCAGCAGTTGATTGGCAGGACCTTGTCAGCAAGGCTGTCCTGGAAAACATGCAGAAGGCAGGGGCTGAAGAGAGGCCAAAAGGTCTTGTAGGTGCCAGGTAACATGTCAAGGCCTGGGGATGAGGCCAGCTGTGGTGGCTGCCAGCTCCTCCAGAGTCAATTCCCACTCAAGCTCCCTGACCTCCAGAGCACAAAGACATGGCAGGCACTGAATGTCTAGACACATCAATGTTACACATTGCCAATTGCTCAAATCACGAGCGAGACATTATAAAGGGGGATAAGGCAAGGTGCCATGTTTATTGATTACATGAATTAGACATAGAGGTTCAGGCACACTGTTCATACAAACACACACAAATCATCATACACATCATTACACATGGACATACACATACACAAAACAACCATTTCATGCACATATACACCAGATATAGTTACCAGCAACAGTTGCTCAATATCAGCCTAGGGTGACCAACCCGGGCTTACTGAGTAGATGATGATGATTTGAAGATAGAAGATTTAAAGATAACAGCTGGAGTGGGGTGAACAGATGCATCTATGCTCTGCTGAAACAGCAGTAGAGAAAGAGACTCACACAATTTTCAGTGTTCTTTTATAGGGACTGGCATCCTTTGTTTCAGTGCTTTGGGGTTTTTCCATACCCAGCTTCTGTTTTTGCGGTTGTTCTTCTTTTGTCTTCAGCTTATCTTAGCCTTGGAGTGTTTTTGTTGCCCGTCTGGCAGAATTTCTTCTTCTCTTATCTCTTTTGTGTCTTCAAGCTTCAAAGGGATTTTTCAGTCAATTGTTAGTTAGTTAATGGTTGGTCACTTATATTTGGTGCCTTGTGGCTTACATAAACAGTTGAATCTTCTTGTGCCATCTCTATGCGATTCTCTCACCATTCACCCTTTTACACACAGTCATACATAAAGGCCATGCAGAGTTCATTCACTTATGTCAAGCAGAAGGATACAATATGGAGTTTTCAAGTTGCTTACAGGACAAGACTAACATGGTTACATTTCACTATTATTACACTCTAAGTCAATATCAGCTACATTAGTTCAGTTCATGCTACATCAACCTCCTCTCATCATCCAGGTCAAGGACTGGGTCTAGATGAGCGATCCCAACCTTCTTGGGGGAAGAGAGGTCATCCTGCTCTTAGGATGATCAGATCAGAAAGCTGGATCTCCATCTAACTAGCTTCCTCATCCAATTTGGTAGGCTGGGATGTGACCACGAGGTCAGCAGACTCCCCTGCTGCCCCCTGGATCCGGCCAGAAAAAAACACTGTGAAAATGCAAGAAAATAATCAGAAAGTGAGATCAACATAAGCAAAAGACCTTTAGACAGGTGGGAGTCAGAAAAGAAAAGAGGAAGCCAGGGAGTCTTATGCTCAGGATCACCCCATACAGCTCCAAGCAAGCCTGGTTTGAATCATCCAAAGTGGAAGAAAGGAAGGAAGAAAGGTAGGTAAGGGTTTTGTTTTTTTCCTGGATCCAGATTTTAAAAAAATAATAATAATCAGTCCATTTCTCGCTCTCATTCTGTCTTATAAATTAATCATTCACCAGAAAGAAAGAGCAACACTATATCACTTTGTCTTCCATATTCTTGGAAATGAAATCTGAAAGTCATTTAAGCTATGATGGGGTTACTTTGCCAATACTACCATGTTACTTGATAGCCCAACGCCCTTTCTTGTTTTATGAGCTTAGATGTAGTTGTTCAAGGGTGCAATGCAATGCTCAATGAAGTCAGTTAAGTCTACTGGTTGACTTCATCAGGCACTGGATAAGTCATACACATCTAATATAGACATCTAGCATTTTGGGCAACCTCAGAAAAGTTGTCGTCAGATTCTTCCTGTAACTGAGACCATTTTATTGTACTCAGAAAGCACTACATGAGGAAGAAAAACTTTCTCCCTGAATTGCACTGGAGAGAAGAAAAAACAGATCCAGAGAGTATACCCATGCATTTAAATCTTATATGTACACCAAGTTACATTTTTATGATGCAATTACCAGTTCAACTGTTTTTACATATATAACTAGAACAAGAACAGATGGGAAAGGCACAGTACACATCTGTCTGTAAAACTGACCTAGAGAGCAAAGTGGTTGTTCACTAAAAAAAAAAAAATGATTAATGTATTACAATGAAGTTCTTTTCTTTTACTAAGATGCAATTTGTTTGAGTAAAACATTTATTGTTATAGGACAAGGCATTTACTAAACATGATTGGTTTCCAGCACAGATAAACTAAATTCCTTTCAACATACTCTCCAAATATTATTTTCCTATATAAAAATCTGTCCTTTCCTATATAATCATTTCCATCACAATCCTGTTTCCAGACTGAAGTGCACAAAGAAAAAACTCTGAGTAGTAAAAATTGGGTTGCAAGTTAGACATGTTATTTCCAACCTTGCATTTGCTTATCTTCTTATATCATAATCTTACTGAGCGTGTCTACAGGTGCTATTACTGTGCATGAATAAGCTGCAGAGCTTATTGCTCCAGAGTTTATTGCTCCTGGGCATGCTGTTTGAATGTGTGCCTGGGAGCAATTGACTCCAGAGCAATAAGTTAGGCAGTTTATTCATGCACAGCACATGGAGCTGGGGCAGAGCAGGCCTAGCTGGCAGGGGGCCCTGGAGTAAACCCTGGAGTCACCCTGCCAGCCCATGGCTGCTCCCCTGGTTCAGTGTAGTGAAGAAACGCTGGTTGGGGCATGAGGGAGCTTCAGCATAGGGATAGCCAGCAATTAGTCCATACAAAAGCACTGATGCCCCAGCCAGCCCCCAAGCATCTACACATGTGCTGTTGTGGAGATTTTTACTCCAAGGGCTTCAAGATGTTGCAAAACACACATGCTCATGTGGATGTACCCAAGATGGAGCACATCTAGACATGCTCCTGGGTACTCTTACTGTACAATAAGCCCACTTCAAATTAATAGCACCTATAGATACAGCCCCTAGTATTTACAAGTGCTTTCCTGCTGTGGAGTAAATTAATTTACTCAAGCCTAATAAGGGCACACATATAGACACTGAGACATTTACTGCTCAGTTTATTAGTCAACAGCACAGTAAACGTGTTATGTAGATGCACCCACCTTCTCACAACTACATTTTGTGGGGGTGGCTCAAGTATATCCTATTCCTGTAGCTAGCTAAATAAAATGAGGCTTGGTCAATACTTCAATGAGAAATCTCCAGAGCAATTGTAAATTATGTTGGCCTTCACAGGAAAACACCTGACTGACTCAAGTGTGGTAAGCACAAATGGGGGCCTTTACTCAGGATGTTGTGCACACACGAAACCCATAGCTCTGCAGGTCATGGATTCAAATAGGGGTCCATGATACACACACTAGTTGTGTTTTGTTAGTATGTACTAAGCTTTGGATATAGAACTAAGTTCTTACAATTTTGTCTTTTGTGGGGAACCTTTTCCCCACAAAAGCAAATACATGAATTTTGCTGGCCTGCCCAAATTGTAACTCACCAGTTGCAAAACCCAGTAGATTAACAAGGCATATACCATTCTATCTACTTTAATTCTAGTATAATCTTTAGTTGAATAACTTATTCTTAATTTCCATATAAAATCTTTATTGTTTCAGATGAAACACTGTGACCTGACATCCCCAAATCATCTAAATGTTATTGGTCAGTGTATAGATACTGGACTAGACTTTCAAAATAATTCAATTTATTCTTTCCTTAATCTTTTCCAAATGTTTGTCTCAGTCTCTTTTGCTCTCCCTGAGCATTCCTTTCTTTTTTGTTTTTGCAGCAGAGAAGAGTCATATGATACATTTATTTATAAAATCACAAGTTTTCCCCTTCCTGGATTGTAAAACGCAGTTCTAATTAGACAAAGAATCTGGAGTGCCCAGAGGCAGGATCAAATCCTTTCACAGAATCAAAAGAGATCTTTTTAAACCATACACTCCAGAAATCCTCATTCAAAATGGATTTGAAAAGTATTATGGAACAAAGAATGCAAAAAGGCAGTGCAATCACGGTCTCAATCAGGGGGGACTAACCTGCAGCAGGTGTTACAAGTGACGCAGGTACCTGCTTTGTGTGGCACATAAGCCCCAGATGCTCAAATAGGCTAAGTACAGTAAGTCAAAAAGTACAAGGCTGAATTAATTCAATCTTTGCAAGCTCATCCAAGCTGCATAGATTGAACCAATAAGATAATTAACAGATGACATTCACTTTTGATTCCAGAAATGCAGATGCTATAGAATGCCTCCCTACTCTGCCGGAGCAGACAGCTTGTGCAAGGTGGGGGGTTACAGGGGAAGTGGAGGACTGTGAGTATAAATGTGAGTGGGGGACAGTGAGTTAACTTCAGTCTGGAGGGTATCTCAGACAGAAGTTCAATAAACCAATTTCATCTAAATCAGTTAAGTCTAATACTACATCCACCCAGGTTTATCTTAAATTGGTTTCAGCCATTTGGAAAGCAGTTTATGTGCACTGAATTCCTGTTGTGCTACAGCTTTGAACCAGTTTCTGATCACTTGTATGAGTTCATGCATAATTTCTGGCCCTAGCCCCAAGGAAAGTGCTGGAATGGAGGCAGAGAATGCAGCACTGGGGGTGGGGGGCAGAATAGAAGCAGGATGCTGCTCTGAGAGGTCGTGTCCGATGTCACTGCCAAGAGCTAAGCCAACACTTTCCTGGCTCTGGAGCTGTTGCTCAATTCAGGGCTTTGGATCCTCACTGACCATATAACACTATGATGATTGCGGGGCCAAGGAAGTGTTACCCTGACTCTTGACTGTGACCTCTCCTGTTGACATGTGGGGGCTACTGCAATGAATGGAGGCCAGAGCCCCTCCAACTCCATTTTAGTGCTTCACTGCACAAACTCCACCAGATACACCTCTGGGGTGGCATCAGGGAAGGTAGCAGTGATTACCTTGTGGCATGCCTGCCAAAATGGTTGGCTACCATTCCTGTAGTGAAAGCAGACTTCTCCATTTTAAACTTATAGTTCTCTGGGACTAGCGCAATAGTATAGTATTTGCAACTGAGAGAGACAATGTAAATAGACATTGTCCTCCACTTTCATGCTTATCCAATAAGTGTATAATTTGCTTAATTGCATAACATGACACCAGTCCCAATTTTATGCCTATTGTTTACATTGTGACAAATACTTCTTATCTGCCCATCATAGAACCACAGGAAAGTAGAGCTGCAAAGAGCCCTCAAGAGATCTTCCAGTCTAAACTCATGCTCAAGCAGGATCATTCCTGTCTAAACTGCCCCAATCCAAAGTTTGTAGGTAACACTGTAGGTAAAAACTACCAAGGACAGAGATTCCACAACCACTTCAGATAGTCAATTCTAGTAATTCCCCACTTCCATCCTAAATGTCCCTTGTTACAGTTAATACCCCATTACCTCTTGTCCTGGCCTCTTCATTCACAAGCTTTTTTGTATTTGAAGACAAATACAGTTAACCATAGGAACTCTTCTAGTGCATAAGAATGTGTCAGCCTCATTAGCTACTTTGTAACCCAATTATTCTCTTCTTTACTAAATACTTAGTGAAACTATGGAGTTCTCAATTCCAAGGCTTGTAAAGGAGCCTTGAACTGAATAGATCTTGTCACCTTCAAAGCTGCTCTGAGCAACAAGGTAATGAGCCTTAATGAGGTGTGAAAAACTTAGGGAAGGCTGTTCCCCTAGTCAATGAGAACTGCATAAACAAGTGTATTCTTTGGGTATGAACAGATACACACACACACACAGAGCCTTTTCAAAATGGCAATAGTTGTTAAGTTCTGATTGTTGTGTGTTGACAGGCCAGGAAAGAATGCAAATACAGCAAAACAAACTGCTCCAACTTTAACACAGCTTCATCCAGCTATTCCTTCCACATTGCTGCACCCACTATTGCAGAAGCACCTAAAATTACTGAAACAGAAAAAAGCTATTTATTTTGTTCACTTGCTTGCAAACTCATGTACTGTTAATTCATCCTTCATAACTGCTCTAGAAGAACTACTTCAGCAACAGGAAAAACAGGTAAAAACGCTAAATAACTGGGCCAAATTACTTTTATTGTAAAAAATTAAAGTTGTTGCTGCTGCTGCTGCTGTTTTTTAATGAAATATCTAATATAGTGCTGGATTCAAAGAGAAAGTCTGACCTAATGGGATTTACAGAAAACTTCCTGGTAGTTTAGTACTTTTTTTTTTGGTTTTGTCTTGTGGATATAGAATAATGCTTAACAAATCATAACAGCAACAAGCAACAGTTGTTTTAAGCTACAACTTTGAAAGATTCTATGGCTATAGTTTGAGCAAGGAGACTAGCATATGACTTTATGAGTTGACAACTACTTAACATTTTCAAGCTTATTGTGCACAAAAGGGCGGGGGGATAGTTACTAATTAGCAATATTCCATTATCTTGTCCTAAAAAATGCATCTATTCAAGTATTTTACACACTTCCCAGGTGTGTATTTTAAACATGTTTACCACACAAACCATACCAGGTGATTTTGGGGGGGGGGGGGGGGAGATATTTATAACTGAAACAAATTAATCATTTTAAAGAGGAGCTTCAAATATAGGTATGTTTTTTCTTTTTATTTCCTAGCACAGCAGTGCTCAACCTCTGACCTGCAGTGCTTTGTCATTCCAGGGTATGGAAACCTGGCAGCATTGATTGCTGTGGTCCCCTGACAACAAGATTTTTGGAGCTAGAGATTTCCATTTCCATCATCCAGTCTTTTCCTGGTGGTAGTAATACTACAAACTTGTTCAGCATTTCAGTTTCATCAACTGAGGGGAATGCAAATACATTTTTTTCATCAACTGAGGGGAATGCAAATACATTGGAAACCAGCACGGGTTCGTGGCAGGCAGATCGTGCCTGACCAATCTAGTCTCTTTTTATGACCAGGTCACAAAACGCCTCGACACAGGAGGAGGGGTGGATGTCGTATACTTGGACTTCAGGAAGGCCTTTGATACGGTATCC
>NW_017728948.1:49541467-49554378 GCF_001723895.1 Crocodylus porosus
TCCTGCTTATGCAGGGGGTCGGACTCGATGATCCATTGAGGTCCCTTCCGACCCTAGCATCTATGAATCTATGAACTACTGGGTCATGGGATGGGGTCCCCAAGGATAGCCATGATACCCTAGGGCCCCTCGACTGTGCCAATTTGGGCCAATGGGCACTTTCTTTTTTTGCCCACCACATCTTGATGTATTTATAATGAATAGCGAGGCTGCCTTCAAGTCCAGTTGGATAGAGTCCTGATGGACTTCATTGCACCCCATGGGTTCCCGGACCCCTTGTGGGTCTCATTTCAAAATGGATGTCTCAGGACACCCCAGCCTTATGGGCTATATGCGTGGCTCCAGACCACCCTTTTACCTTGCCCCAAGCCTTGCAGTTGGTATTCCCACAGCATCTCTCTGAGGCCTTGGTTTCACTCGTCCTTGGGTTGTCACTGGGCTCTCCACAGCCCTGCCTCTCTCTCTCTCTCTCTCTCTCTCTCTTTCTGTGTCCACACTGGTGCTGGGCTCTCCACAGCCCTTCTTGCTCTGTGCCCACACTGCCACCGAGGCCTGTGCACCCCTGAACTCTGCACCCGCTCTGGTGCTGGGGCCTGTGCACCCCCAAACACTGTGCCCTCTCTGGCACCAGGGTCCCCATGCTGTAGTGGGCCCCCAGTGAGGCCTTCTCCTTCCCCAGTAGCCTCATCCAAACCACTGGAAAATTTAGAAAGAAAAATGCAAGCCCCAGGCTACACCATAACTCAAGCCACACAAAGTATGTTCTGTCCCTTAGCATTACCAGGAGCAGAACTTATGGTCAGGCCTCTTCCTTTAGGAGGACTCCTTCCCCCTTGGCCACTGGGGTTTATATATGTGCCAGGCCCTGCCTCTTCTGGTCAGCTGACCAGTGGCAGGTGTGGGCCAACTCTCTCATTCTGGCTGCCCTGGTAACCAGCAGCTGGGGCTCTCTCCTTAGCAGTTTCAGCCCTAAAGGAGCAGGACACCCTAGTGCCCTGCAATAAACTGTATATATGTCCTTACAATTGCTTGTGCCCTGGAAAAAAGATGGAGGCTCACTTTCTCCCTGGCAGGGCCGCCGCCAGCAGCAGCTTCTGCGGGTGCCCCACCCACCCAGATCCAGGAGGCACCAGTCACTCATGTCACACTCCATATTTTCTCACATCCAGTTTTCTTGTCACTAGGACTGTTAGTTGTAATCACAACGGTAGAAGAACGTGCTGAGTTACTTATGTGGTGCTGCCTATGTTGCTCCTTGTGCTTTTTCCTTTTATTCTGTCTAGTTTTGTCAGTAGCCTTTCCTTCAAAAATTGTCTCCACATTTAGACTTTTGGTCTTTTTCCTTCTTTTTTTGTGTTTTGTCTCACTGCTTGCTCAATTTTCTGAAGGGCTATCCTCATTTTTATAACTCCTGTACATTGACAAAGATTCTGGTAACCATTTTCTTTCCCTTTGAAGGCTTCTTTGTACTCTCCAAGTAGTGCATTTTGTATTTCCTTTCCCCACCAGGCTGTTTGTATTGCATTCTGTTTGTCCCTCCAGAAGCACTCCTAGATCTGTTATGGGATCATCTCTTTGATCTAGGTCTTTCAAAGCAGTAATCCTGGTTTTCTCTTTTGTGTATTTGTCCTTTCAGATAAAAGACAGTAGTCTATATTCTGGACTAGCTAACTGCCTTGTATAATGAGCTCTTGCCTGACTCTTCCTATATAAGGATTCTTAGCCATGTCTATGCATCTACTGTAACAAGTATATCCCCACTGGAATCTGTTTTGGTTACTGTCAGCCATAATAATAATGACTGTCTCTGCTCCTTGATCCCTAGCCATTGCTGCAAGAACTTTACCTGCTAACTGGTGTGATTACTTTGTACACAAAAAAACTTATGTTAAATCTTAATGTTGCCGAATTAAGGTCTCAGAAGTTAGGGGTGTCCAGAATTAAGGTTGCAGCCCTAATTCCACTCTTTCAAACTCCACATTTCCACTGTCTACAACACCTATTAAAATCTATGTTTCAATATAATCTTTAATTAGTAACCTAAGGTCACTACTTAAGGTCCTTCCTCTGATCTGCCACACATCATGAACTAATCTCAATCTAATTCCACTGCCCGCTTCTTTCTACCCAGGAACTGTGGAAACTGAATGAGAATTAATCATCTAATGCAAGAGTCAGAAACCTTTGCCTAACAGAAGATTGAATTAACACAAGTCATTCCTGAAGTTGGGTGGAGATGCAAGTTATTACATATTCTGTCACTAGATGGTGCATTTTTGTGCACACCTTACTAGCAGCAGGTTATATAAACCTCAGAGACAATATCATTTTTGGCATGCTGGAGCAGAGAGAGATGGAGTTACATTTGCTTATGACCTGGGCTGGCATCTAGATTTGCTGTATCAGAAAGATTAGATTTACTCTTTATTTTGATAGTAGAATTTGGGAGGTTGGAGCCAAAAATAAAGACAAAGCTGGGTCTTGCACACTATGGGAACCATGTACCCAGTCATGTTATCATGAAAACACTGAGCAGGAGTTGGCAATTGAGCAGCATATGAGCTTCTTTCAGGCCCCAGATTGTATAGGCCAAGAGTCTAAATAAACCACTTGACACTCCCCTCAGTCGCTTTCCCACCTGAAACCTTACTAGAGCAGACTCAAGGGAAATGTCAACAGAGCTTCAGTAAATTGTGTGCACGCTCACAGTGTCCCTCCCCTCCTCTCCCAACTTATTGGGCAGTAATTGAAGTCTGTCCTTTCAAAACTTGTGTCTACTCATTATGCAGGGCTGAGAGGAAAGCAAGACAGGACTGCCTAAAAGCTTAGGCAGCTAGATAGCTAAAACAAGTTTTGATTAGTTTAAATATCTAGGATGAAAGAGAGGCAAGCATAATGAATGTATAAGCACACAAATACAGGTCCCTCCATATCTTTCTGCCAGGGACAATGCACAGCCGCCCTAAACAATTGAAAGCCTCTTGCCTTATGGATGTTGCCTCACAGATACAGCACTGTTCACAGAAAAGCCACAGGTGCAGGATAGCTAATCCCCAACCCACTGGCACAGCAGCTGCACTTGGAGGACACTTTCACTCTAGGGGGAAGTTGGAGTTTAAGTAAAATGCGGTCCAATCTGGCCGGGATCATGAGCCATCACTGCATTGGGCAGGGGTGTCCCTGGGAACAAGAGCAGTTCAGCCCCACCCCTTGTAACTTCTGTAGGAACCACCCCCCTGCTCTGCCTTCTGCTTCACAGCTCCTTCCTAGTAGCCAAAGAACTAAAAAGACTCCAAGGACCTCAGCTGCCCCTGGTCCAGTCAATAACCTGGAGGCCAAGGTGCAAGCAGGCATAAAGCTGGGTGCTGTGGTTACCCCACTCCACTCCTCAGCCTCTGTTGATTTTCAGTGTGCATCTCTTGATCTTAACCAGCTGAAACTGGAGCACAGCAAGCTTCTGTGGCTGCTCCCATGGCAACAGAATTGGACTGCAACATGCTGCTGGGAGGCACACCACACCAGCCCCTGCCTGCTGCTAGAAGGCACCCTAGCCCCTGCCTGCCCCTTTCCTGTGTAGCAGAAAGCCCCCTTTGTCCATTTCCCTTCTGGACATGAATATAACAGAAGCCCTTTTTGCCTGCACCCCCCCACTTTTGCTCATTTCTTTTCCTTCTTAGTATTGGCAGAGACCTAGCACACTTATTGCATGGGTGTGGCAAGGCTCAAAGCAAGCCAGAAAGCTGAAGTGTCTTTCTGCAGGAGAAACCTAGAAACTACACCTACATATCAGTTCACTTCAGTGTCACTAAAGAAAACAAAAGAATTAAAATACCCACTGCAAAGACTGTAAATATATTATGTGCTAACCTAACTCACTTAGTGTCCCCTGTAGCCTTTGATTCTCACTACCTCACATTGCATTTTTATATATTTCTCACGGTGCATTTTCATATTTCATCTGTCTTGTTTTTACCATGGTATTTTGTATTTTATATGTTATACTTTTAAACTCTTAAGGAATGAATTCCCTTTAAATTAAATAAACCCTGGACCATTGTTAAAACTGCATTGAAATTGTAATTGTAAAGTGATAAAATCAGTTGAGTGAATGGAAGTGAATGATGATCATCAGTAGATAACCTAGCCAAAGGAACTCCATTTTAAGCTAATCAAGCTAAAGAACTGATTCCTGGGACTAAGCATTCACCCTGTGAATTATTCCTGTAATTCATGACAATATAGCCATTAAGTCAATAAGTCAAGGGTGAACTCCCAAAACTTAAGGTACCAGCAGACTATGACTAACAGCTGTCAGGTACTACTCAAGACTCATGTGGGACAGTGACCTCCAGATTGGGTAGCCAAGATGATGCTGGGGGATCATACAACTCTGCCAGAAAGGGATAGAAGGCAGTGAAGAATGACCCTCAGCGGTGCCCTCTCATCCAGCACCTGACCTACCAAGACAGAAGGACAAGCAGGCAACCCCCTTCTGGAGAAGACATCACCTTAAAGGAAGCTGACCATCAACAGCAGACTCCAGGGCCTTGGATATACTGACACCAGTGCTCTCGCCATCACTACAGCAGCTACTGTACATGGGTCTGAATGAGTGAGTACGTGTGTGTGTGTATGTGCATGTGCTAAGGTGACCGGTACCACCCATAACTCAAAGTTTGCATTTACGATTGTATTGGTAACTTCACATCCCGTCCAATAAACTAGAATTTATTACGATCCCGTGAGTTGGTCCTTTGTAGCCAACAGCAGATGATGGGGGAAGAAACAGTGGGTAGAGTACGGATGACTGCCATGGCCCTGTATCCCCACCTGGTGGCTTGAACCCACATGCACTCCTCCTGAGAGCGCCAGCCACAGCTGATCCCAAGCTCCATAGGGCTGGGAGCTTCCCTCGGAGTAAGGAACAACTCACCCTTCCCCTCCCCCCGGAGTTTGGAGCTTAGCTAGGAAGCAGTGTGATCCCCTGCAATTTGCTCCTGGTCAATGTCTATACATGCACTAATGCTCATTAGCTTAATGTGCTATTTTTCTAGTACATGTATGTATTGGTACTAGCAAATGGACCATTAGATTAATGTACAGTAATTGGCCCATGTGTAAAAAATGGCACTTTGCTATGCATTAAGTAAGCCTAATATACAGTAAAGTATCTTGTGTAGATGCACCCCGTATTTACAAGAAGTATAAGCACGCTCTTATAGTTTGATATAGCAAACTCTTTAGTTTTTCAGAAAACATGTCGGCAAGGTCAGGCAGTTCTTTGTTATGTTGCATGTTGGTGGTTTTGTTTTTTTTTTAAAGACTTAATGGAATTTTTATTTACTTGAACTCCAAACTTGACTTCCTTTCCCGAGTACAGTATTTTAGGGATTTTAATTCTTCATTGCATTTATTGGTTTAAGATGATACTTTATGTTTAATTAAATGATTATGGTCAACCCTAATTTTGAGGGGGTTTGATCCTACCCACACTGATATAGTTGACTTGAACCCAATAGATCTGATCATACAAGTGTTTCAAGCATTGTGAAAGGAGATATTTATAGGTTTCATATGATCTATTTGAAAAACAAATCCTAGGACAGATAAAGAAGCAGCAGCAGCCAGGGCAGATAAAATAACAAAAATAGGCCTCTATAACAGGTAAATTGCCCCCATGAAGGACCTATGAGGCCACCTAGCCCCGTTGAAGTGAAGTAATTATTGGTCTAGTTAGGAATAAATATCATAATTATGTTCTCTAATGCAAATAGTTCAAGTGAAAGGGAGAACCACAGGATGCAAGGTGTGTTGAGAGAAACACACAACAGATAAGTCTCCTGTGGCCTGATTTGGTAGTGGGAAAATCACTTTTATATTACTTGGCCCCTGACAGATATTAAAGTAAAGGTGTGGTGGGATCTGATGTGGCATCCCAACAATTGCACTTCCTGCAATAGGAAGTATGATTCTGGATCCCACATCAAACTCCACTGCACCATATTACCAGTGAAAGTGGATCCTAAGATTGAGCTCTCCCTGCACCAGCAAATAATAAGCTTGGCTCCTAGCCAGGGAAGTGCACCAGGCACTCCCAAGGCTGGGATCCCCATCAGCTAATCAGAGTTTTCACACGAGGGAGGGAAGGGGGGGTACATTGGCTCCCACAGCAGGAAGCCCCATCAGCTGATCAGAGCTCTTAACTCCTCATTTTATCACACAATTAATTGATTGGATGTGTAGCCAGGTCACTATTTAATATGTGATCAACCAGTTATTGTTATGTCTAGGGTCCAGGGTCTAAGTAAAAGGGCAATCACATTTATATTACTTTGAGTTTTGGATTTTCAAAATAAAACTGGACTCCATGGGAAGCCCCATGGGCTCAAATGGACTTTTGAGAGGTGATATTAATCCTCACTGGGCTTAAAAGTCAGCCCAGAAACTAGTAGTTAAAAAAAAAAAGACAGCATTATAAGAAAAAGCAATAGAGTTATACATCTAGGAAAGGAGAATAAACATGAGTTGAGAATAAAGACAACTTTTCCTTCTTGAATATCTTCTTAGGCTACTTTTAAGGTCCCACTAAATAAAATCCTTGAATGCTCCCAATAGGACTTGAAAAAATAAAGTACCATTTGATATAAATAAGGGGAATACGATCAAATAGTAAGGATAAAATCATATTAATAGCTCACCTTCCAGCTAGGGACAGAAAACAGACATAAACTGGTATAAGAGATCGGAAACCAGTTCAAATCTGTAACACAACAGAAGTGCAGTGCACATAAATTGGTTTCAAATGGCTGAAACTGTTTTAAGGTAAACCTAGATGGATGTAGTATCACACTTAGCTGATTTAGGTTAAGAATCCCCTCCAGATTCAAGTTAACTCCCTGTCCCTCAGCATCCTAGGATGTTTTCCACCTCCCTTGCAAAAAACCCTCTCAGGGTGGGCGGCTAGCCTTACCCCAAGCTGTCTCCTCCAGCTAATCAGGGTGACATGCCCTAGCACCCCTAGGTTCTGGCCTGAGGCACTGCAGGCATATGGCTGCATTTCCCAAATCAAAAGTGAATGTCTGTTCACTTACTTATTGGTTCAATCTACTCATCTTCGACTAACCTGCAAAGACTGAATCAGTTAGTTCAGCCTTGGACTTTTTGACTGTCTGTATTTAGCCTCAAGGCTTATCTATGCATATTTTTCTGTGAAAAACAGAATTAAAAAAAAGCTTCCTGCCCCCTATCAAATCAGAATTCAATCCTTGAAAACCAACCACTTTGTAGAATAAAGTACTGTGTTGAGAAGACATAAAATATGAAAAGGGAAAGAGGAAAATCTTTCTAAACAAATATCGACATCTCAAAGGAATTCCCAAGAGCTAAATGAAATCCATTTCAGTGGAACCTATCTTGTTTCTGTTTAATTGCAAGTCTGACAAGTCTACAGGAGGAAGAACAATATTCAAAAGCTCGTAATTCGTATTTTTAAGGGTCAAAGAGAAGAAAGCACTGTTTATCTAAAGGAGTTCTGCAGAGTGTAACAGCTTGCTAGATATTATCATAATGCAACAAAAGCTAGGAAATAACCTTGTCAACCTTGTCATTTCAATTTTTATGCATTGTCTTTCTTTTCTTGCATACATCAGTTAGCTCTTATCTCCCAACATATTGCCATAGGCTAAAAGTTTATAAGAGAGTTCTGTCAGAAGAGTGTCACACGCAATAACACTATGCCATAGAGACCACTGACCTTAGTTACTCCTAAAAGTTTAATTGTACAGGTGCTGCAGCACTTTCTGCTACATGAATCAAACTAAATTTTGAAGAGCACGCTTTTCTACAAATTTTTGTATAGTTACAAGCCATCTTTAGACCAAGGAGCCTCAGAAGATACCAGGCATCAGGACCAAAGCAACCAAACTAGGGACTACTAAACCTTGCAAAGCAGAAAGGTGTTAATATTGGGCCCAGGCAAGGCTACCTCTTAGCATTCTCTTGGACCCATAACTGTGCAAGGAAATCTACTTCCATTGCACTCTAGGGAAGTACTACCTCTTGACCCTAGGTGGCTTGTGGGAAAAGTTGGTGGACTCCCCTCTACTGAGATGCCATGTGGTAGGTTCAAACACAGGCAAGACAGGGACCTACAGGAATTCATATAGCTTTCCAGTATTTTGATTAGACTTCCTCTACCCTTTACTGATTGCCTCTTGTCTATAACTATTCTACCCCCTCCTTCTCGTTGCCTCATTTTCATTAGACCCTTGCCTTTCTTAGATTTTTACCCCTTGCCCTGTCTCATTTAGCTTCCTATATAAACCCACCAAAAAAAAAACTGGATCAAAAGTCATTTGCCATCACATGGCTCATTCCAGTGCCAGACCTCTTACCCATTCTATATTTCTCTTGTATATTTGTATTATAAATTCTCTGGAGAAGGGTCTTTTGATACACTGTGTCCTGAAGTGCAATGGACACTCAGAGTATTAGCACAGGATTAGCCTGCTTAAATATTAGGTTCATCATATCAGAAATATATACAAAATGTGAATAAACTTTTGTTTAAACTCGGGTTTTAAAATGTAAATAGAACAACCATGCCAAAAATATGGTTCGGTTGTCACTTACCTATATTGTAAGAGCCAGAAAAAAATTCTGACAGAGAAAAAAATCAACTTTTTACAACATCAGCTGAATGGTGAGCTTTCAATTTATTGGAACTTCATGTTCTTTATGCTTCAAGGGCTTTGAAATAACAAAAAATTGTGCATGCTTTCATTGCTACATGCAAATTTGAAAAGACAGATGTTATCCTAACTTACTCTGCCTTCATTCTAACTTATAACCATGGAATTTGTCTGTCAGCTTAGGCAGCATATTCTGACCAATTAAAAAGTGACAACTTCAGAAGTCAGTAGCAATAACGCAACTATTGGTATTATGCTGCCACTTGTGATGGTCACTGTATTTCTCATCCAAAAAACAGAAACATTTTTAAAATTGAGTAAAAGTATAGTTCTGTCAGCTGTACGTTGTTTGGCAGTATGGTGTCAACAACAGAAGCACTGAACCAATGAAGCCAATGGAAAGATTCTTAGTGACTTCAAAAGAGATTTTTCTTTGGCCCACAATTGTTTTTGTGGCATTATCTATCTTTTTAATGAGACAGAAAAGTCTAGCTCACATGCTTAGGTGAAATCTCCATCAAAGCATCCTAGAGGTGGACTTCTACATTTTTAAATTTTACTTGGGGTCATCTTGGAATGCATCATCAGGATGACCTATTCTTGCTTTGTCTTAAGCCACACATAGTGCCACACTAGCAAGCTCTTTAGCATGGTAGTCATGCTTTTGATTCAAAGCTAGCTTATGTACAGGTATCTCTGCACAGTATGAATTTACACTAAATAAACTTTGACTTCCATGGAAATCCCACAGCTGAAAATTTTGGGCAGCTCTTTGGAAGGTGTCTACTAGCTGCTGGTGAGACAGCATGAGGTGATGGGGTACAGATAAGAGGGTGCCTCTTTTCCCACCCTGGAGTAAAAACTATACAAATAACTGCATCATTCTGTTCATAATCTGAATTATGCCAGTAACCTGAATTTGATATCTGCCTGGTGCTTCATGGCTTGTTCCTCTTTCCAAAACAATTAATAGGATTCTTTATGTTGAGTTAAATGGGAACCAAGTGAGCTCCACTGGCTAGGTTTACACTGTAGTCAGCTAAGTGGTTGAAGCTCATATAGACATTTGTGGCTGTGGTAGGACTAGAATTCATGGAAGGCTACAAAAACTTCTCCAAAATCTGAGTGAATAGTTGGGTGCTAAGTTTGGGTTGAACACTACAAGCAGTACCCAAATTCCTTAATTTAAAGCTAGCTCTAAATCTGCAGTCACAGCAGTGTGGACATATCCTTCATTAACTTACCTGCTTTGAAGATTTCCTTTTTCTTATTTTTATGAAAAACCTGAACAGCATTCTTCCTTTTACACTTACTCCTCATTATTCTTATTTGTCATGCAGAGAACAGGTTAACAAGCCTATTATTGCTTTTGGCATTTAGATCACTGTCTTCTTTTCTCTCCTTTCATTAAACAGTCTTGTCTTTTCCAATAAGATCTGACATTTTTCTTACTTCTTCATCCTAACCCTTATGGAGAAGCTTTCAGCACAATTTTGATTTTTCTAAAAATGATGACACTTTTGAGTATGACAAGTTCTAAAACTTGTTTCTTCCCCCCGTTTATGCCTATTACACCAACAGTGGGTGATTTGATGTGGACAAAGGAACAGTGAGATACAGATGACATACTACAGTTAAATACAGACATGGTAATTTTGTTTTAACTACTGCCTAACAAAGCAATCACTCAGCATTACCTGGCTGATCTATAAATCTAGGGGCAAGTATGAAGGCTATGACTTCTTTACACTCTGCAGCCTGCCAAGCGGCCTAGAGGCCAGAGTCCCACAACCCTCTCCTCCTCTATTCCAGATGTAGAAGAGATGAGAAAGTAGTGAGATGAGGGAAGCTACCAAATGTATCTGACTGTATGTCCAAGCTAAAGCCAAAAACAGCTCCTTTGTTTATGGAGCACTCAGGCAAACCACTCTAAGTTACAATTGCATTGGTAGCTGCCGGGGTTGAACAAGTTTAACCTCCCAAGACAGCCTCTTTGTTGCTGGATGGAAACTGAAAAACCCATGCAACAACTGGCTAATTTTGCCATGTAAGAAAATTCCCTTCCATATTCCCAAATTAGCATCAGCAGCCCTGGAGTTTAGACATGCTGGTTCAAGTACTTGGAGAAGTAGGCCAGAACATAAGCATATATAGCCACCATGCCAGGAAAAAAAAATTAATATGTTTTTCAAAAGCACCGAACTGACATGGGAGCCTAACTCCCAATGAAAATCAGTCAGAATTATGTGCTATTGTAAATCCCACTATATATCTAAATACACATTAAATTGTCCTAATATGACCTTGAGCCTCAAAACTCTACTGAAAAGAGGCTACATAGCAACTTTTGTGTTAATGATGTGAAGAAGAAGTGAGGATAAATATCATTCACATACTGGTACCATCCCTGCTAGTAATACTAGCAGAGCATCTCTTACCACTGTGTTCCATACACAACAAACAGAAAAAGCAACTAGGATACCAAAAGCCCTGTTAACATGTCTATAAATGCCCTGGAGGAATTGTTCAATTTCAGATTTCAGGATTTACAAATTAATTAACAAATCCATGATGCCAATATGAAAGACAGCTGACATAAAGATAGTAGATACACAAAACTCTAAGATAAATAGGTAGATCTAATATAGGACTGTGCAACTTTTTCATGCCTTATCTTGGGCACCAGCAGTCTTAAATTTTTCTTAATGCTTTTGTTGGTATGCTCATGGATGTTATGATAATAAAAGACCAAGTGATAAATGTTGCAGATTCCATAGGGACTTTTTAAGTACTGAAGATTTTTGCTTCAGTGCTTGCACAACTTTTAAATGCCATTGAATCATAAGGAAAAAAAAGTAATTCTAGAAGTCTTGATGAATACGGTAGAATTTATATACACAGAAACAGGCAACTGGAAGATTCATGGATAAGGTCCCTCTCCCAAACCAATGTGATTTCTTTCAGTGTTAGGGATTTGTGATTGTTTCTTATCATCAAGAATGTTCATTAGAAGTGGAGAAATTCATAGTGTAAAATTACTATTTTAAATATTACAAATCTAGAAAAGTTCCAAACAGGTAAGGATCTACACACGCTGGATTAGGCAAAGATCTACATATGCTGGATTTCTTTAAATTAATTCTTCTACAGTACTATAAGATACAACTCATCATTTTGTAAATAAATCATATATCAGCTCCATTTTGGATTGAAGCCCACTTTTAGGCTTCAGGTTCTTGGCCTTTTTGTTTAGTCTAAGATCAAGTGACCTAGAGCAGGGGAGTCATATGTGTGTTATGCCATCTCACAGGGCTCCTAGACCAGCTGGGAATTCTGGCACGTGGTGAGCAGAGGCAGTGCCTGCCACTGAAATCTGAGGTATGGAGCCTCACTGGGGACACATTGCTGACTGGGGGACTAATAAGTGATAGCTGCATTAACCCCTATGGGTGCATCCACACATGCAGGCATGTGCGTTTGCAGCAGCTCAAATAGAAGCTGTGCAAATTTGAGCTGGGGTTTTTTGCCTCAGTGTACATGCCCATACATGCACTTTGGGTGTCCGTGGAAGGATGTGGGGGGCCTTGGGGTGTGTGGGTAGGTGTGAATATATTGTGGGGGGACTGTGAGGGTGCTGCTCAGGAGGAGTGTGTCCCCTGCTGCTCATGGGGTGCAGGCTCCCTGGACACCTCATAAACTGCCCCCACAGGGTCTATAGCCCTTCCAACAGAGGCCAGAGGCCACCCCCCCAGGGGCTACCACCACCCCACAGGACCTACATGCCCCCCACCCACTCCTCTAACCCCTCCAATGGCTGCCCTACCTGGTCCCAGCATCCCAGCACTTATATAAAAAAAGCCCCACACAGTAGCAGCGGCTGTCAGGGTCACTGGGGCCTCCTGGCAGAACTCCCCCCGCATGGGTGTGGCCTGGGTGGAGGGCACTGCACAGCTCCATGTGCTGTCAGGCAGCTGGGGCCTCTTTGGATGAGTGGTACCAGACCCCAGGTACAGCCACAGTGGCCCTAGCTGCCTGACAGTGTGTGGAGCCACATGGCACCCTGCTGGCCCAGGCCATTGGGACAGCAGCAGCACAGGTGCCAGGCAGCAAGGGCTGGTCCACACTGCACCCTGCTGTCCTGTGCTGTGTGTGGGTGAAGGCTCTGCCAGGAGGTCCCAGAGGCCCTGATGGCCACTGCTACTGCTGGTGAGTGCAGGGCTT
>NW_017728948.1:49554533-49560406 GCF_001723895.1 Crocodylus porosus
CTCCTTCAGCCCTCCCCACTCCTTGCTTACCTGGCATGAAGCTGGGTCTAGCTGCCTGCAGCCTGCACCTCTGCTTGTTCTGCATGGGCAGGCACCGTGCTTCATCAGCAAGTCAAGGGCCAGCTATAGAGATGTTCTAGCTCACTGCCAGAACATCTCTGTGGAGGATCCAAGCCTCCATTTGCCTGCCTGGCTTTTTTTGACCTGGGTATTTTTTGACCCCTGGATATCCAAGGACCTAATTTTGCCCCTACGCTGCAAATTTGCAGTGCGGAAAACATTTTTTTGTTCCCACATATGCCTCTTGCAGCATCTCAGAGGGTTTTGAGACACTGCAAGAGGCACATGTACACTCATCTGGATGTACCCTATGGCTCCATGATGCTGCTTTCCCCATTACCACCACCACCACTCATCTAGCTGTCAGAGGTACACATAGATCTAGTCCTCAAAGAACCCTATGGTTCCAGGTCACCCTACTTTGACACCATTGACATAAAGCATTGTAAGTTCACTTACAGTTCTGGTTGCTGATGTCACCAAGAATAATTTTATTAGTTCATCACTCCTGTAAACAAATGACCCTCAGCAGGGCAATGCAAACTGAGATAATTCTCAACTGACTTCAAGAGCTGGCCTGAAAGAGACAAAGCTAAGTAATCAGTTGAACAGGCCTGAAACTGGAGCTATATTTCTAAAGTACCTCTTCAACTTGCATGCCTGTTACATTTGGATTTCAGTGCTACAATTGAGAACAAATTTACCACCCTGCAGTATAAATCTTGATTAAATAGTGAACATTGTAAAATCAATTACTTTGAAGCAGTGCACCTAAAAAAATCCCTTTACTGAATTTGAATGACTGCTATACAGTCACTGTTTACATTTGCTAGAGAATATTTCTCTTCCTTGAAAATTCTGGATTGCAGTTATTTCCAGTTTTAGTGCAATTGTATTTTCTCTCAGGATAGTTGTAATTTTATTTAATTACATAGATTAAGTAATTTTACTGTAACGTTTAACTGTAGATTGACTTTTGACTGATATATCCAAACTTACAGTGTTTTTGACAGATTTATCTATCACATGTATGACTTTTTCCTTAATTCATATGCAAAATAAAATAGCCTAAGATTTCTATTTCTATTTCAGTTGAGTTCTCATTTCAGCATTTTGTTGCATCCTTCACAACCTCCCAAGATGCACACAGCCTGATATAGCTCTGAGAAAATGAAGCTAATAAATCTGCACAGAGGGGCCATCCTGATCGATAAAGGATATAAGTATGCATTGATGTTTTTAATAGAGTGATTTGGTTAATTTTCTACTTTCAAAAACAATTTCAAGAGCATCTCTTGGGATAGCATCATGTAAAATAGTATCTTCACATGTGAAAAATCAAAGGTCTGCTTAGAGCAACAAGCATGTGCAACTCATATCTTGTGCAAGCTGGTTGCTACTCTTAAAAGCAATCTAGCCAGATTAGTGGCACCATCATAGCCTTCACTGCAATAATTGTTGTTCCTCAGATTTGGATGCATTTTAATTTATGAATATTTCCAGTGACATGTAGGCTGTGTTATGTAATCACATTTTTTTTAACCATTCATGTTATCTACATACCACAGGCACAGAAAAATTCACCCTCCTTTGGAGAAGTTTATTATCTCATACACCATAACACTGTCCATAAATTCTTTCAGAAGTAGCTTTTATGAGATTTATGATTCCCATCATCTCATTTTGAAAAAAAGGAAAAACAGACTTGAATTTGATTCTTTTTTCCCTGAAAAAAGACTGAAGTATCTGTCTTCAGTTTGGTTAGCTGCTTTGCCTACAGTCAAACAACTATTTCTTAAGGGCATACTTTCAGTTTCTTCATTATGGAACTGGAAAGGATCCTTTGTTTTTTTTCATCCAGTCCTGTGATAGAGAAGGCTACAATGTTACCTAACCTGTAAATTTACAAAGTCACATCTTGAAAGGGGTTAGATTACCACCCACAGCATACAGCAGAGGCAGGTAATTATTTCAGACAGAGGGCCATTTATCGAGTTTTAGCAAGCCTGTGGAGGGCCTCATTGGTAGCCCTGAACCTTGACAGGTGTCCTGCCAGGTCACCTTGTGGCTGGAAGTCCTGCCTCCTAACCCCCTGACCTTTGGCAGCAGAAGTCCCTCCCCTTGCCCCTTTAAAATACTCCTTTCAGCAAGGGGTTTTGCCATCTCAGAACCAGAAAAATACCAAATTATAGTCTAAAAATCAAACATCTACCACAACATGCATTAATTTAATTAAAAAATAGATTTTTGTCTTGATTTACATGCATTTGTGTACAGTACATAGAGGTGATTGCACAATAGTTTACAATGAAGTCTTAGGCTTATATATTGTGGTGGGGTTGGGTGGCATGGGGCATGGGTATAGGTTTGGGGAGGCTGGCCTTGCTGGTGAGTCCTGTTGGCTTCCCCTAGCTCCTACTGCCCCTGACTTCTGTTGTCTTTGACAAGCATCTAGGAGCAGGTAAATATACATTTTCTAATTTTTTTAGGGGCCCCATGGGCCAGGTAGAATGGCCTGGCAAGCCAGATCTGCCCACCCTTGGGCATAGAGCCTTAAGGAAAAGCAGTAAAGTTTTTATTTTTTCATTACTGATCTAAAGGTTCAAGCTTTACTCCAGACTTATGCCAAAGGCCTGGCGACCCTACTGTGCGTGCATACCTGATCATTTCAGTGAGGAATCCAAAGAAGGTCAGAAGTTATTTTTTCTATGTTAATCTCTTGTAGGCTGTTGTATATTAACCCACATATTGACTAGGCAGCTTTTTTCCCCATAGTACTCCATCTAGAAAATTGTTCCAGAATTTCACTTGTCTGGTAATGAGAATCACCTTCTAAATTTCCAGCCTATACTGGTCCATAGGCAGTTTATACCCATTTCATAGATTTCATAGATGTTAGAGCTAGAAGGGGCCTCAAAGATCATCAAGTTCAGGCCCTTGCCCCAGGGGCAGAAAGTCAGCTAGGGTCAAAGGATCCCAGCAAGATAAGCATCCAAGCATTTCTTGAATGAGTCCATAGTAGGTGCCTGCACCAGTTCCGGAGGGAGTCTATTCCAGGTCTTGGGGGCTTGGACAGTAAAGATATTTTTTCTTATGTCCAGCCTAAAATGGTCTTGGAGGAGTTTATGAACATTGGTCCTTGTTTTTGCTTGGGGCAATCTGGTGAACAGACATTTTCCCAGGTTCCTGTGTACACCCTTTATGTAGTTATAAGCAGACACCAGGTCACCCCTGAGCCTGTGCATTTCCAGGCTGAAGAGTCCCATGGATCTCAGCCTCTTATCATAAAACCTATCCTCTTACCCTCTGATCATGCATGTGGCTCTCCTCTGGACTCTCTCAAGCTTCTTGACAACCTTCTTGAACTGTGAAGCCCAGAATTGGATGCAGTACACCAGCTGCGGCCTCACCAAGGCTGAGTACAGTGGAAAGATGACATCCTGCGATTTACTTGAGAAGCATCTATGGATGCAAGCCAGAGTTTTGTTTGCTTTGCCCACTGCAACATCGCATTGGTGGCTCATGTTCATTTTGTGTTCAGTCATGACCCCCAAGTCTCTTTCAGCAGTGGTATTAGCAAGCAGAGCACTGCCAAGCCTATAAGTATGCTGCAGGGGTTTTTTTGCTAAGGTGGAATACCTTACATTGATCGTTATTGAACGTCATCAGGTTTGTATCCACCCACTTACTAAGTTTATTCAAGTCAGCCTGAATTATTAGCCTGTCCTCAGGTGTGGCTGCTATGCCCCAAAGTTTAGTGTGTCATTGGCAAACTTAGCCAGTGCGCTTCTGACACCAATGTCCACATCTTTAATAAAGATGTTAAAGAGAACTGGTCCAAGGACAGAGCCTTGGGGGATGCCACTGGTCACAAAGCGCCATAATGATTTGCTATCATTGACCACTACTCTCAGAGTCCGACCCTGGAGCCAATTTCCCAGCCATTGGACTGGTGCAGTGTAGCTGAGGCCACAGTTGACCAGTTTTTCCATGAGGAGGTCATGGGATACCAGATCAAAGGCTTTTTAAAAGTCCAGATATATGACGTCAATCTCTTCTCCCTTGTGCAGGTGATGTCGCCTGGTCATAGAAGAAGAAAAGATTGGTCAGGCAAGACCTATCCATGACAAACCTGTGCTGGCTTTCCCTCAGGATGTTGCCCTCAGCCAACTTATCCAGAAGGGTCTCCTTGATAATTTTCTCCAGAAACTTACTGGGGATTGAGGTCAAGCTGATTGGCCTGTAATTCCTGGATCTACTTTCTGCCCTTTCTTGAAGATGGGTACCACATTGAATATTTGTATTCATCTCACCATTGTCTTTTAACTTAAATAACTTCTTCCTGTCCCCTCCTCCCCCACCCCCCCATATGTGCTTATCTCCCTGATGTGCTTATAGATATTGGGAGCATCTAAATAAGATGCTTTACTGTGCAGTAGCATAGTTTACTGCACAGTATGTATATATGTCTCCTTGTGAACATGCTCACTGTACAGTAAACCTTGCTAATTGCAAGTAAATTTGCTACCTGAAAATGCAAGTAGCAAATTTCCTTTCAATTAGTAATGGTGTAGTAGTGCTCACATAGATGCCTAACCAGGAGCAAATCTGCTCTCAGTCAGCCAGCCAATAGGGGGCAGGAGATTGTTCCCTGCTTCCAGAAGCCACCTGTTGCCAGGGCGGGCTCTGCTGCTGGAGTCTGAGTGGGGACTAAGTCCTCCTGCCCTAGCAGCAGGTAGCTCCAAGCCCCACACTGTGAGATTGCAATTGTGGAGCAGGGGCTAAGAGATCCTTATCTCCTAGCTCCCACTTCACCATCAAGATCAGGGAATGGGGAGGGGAGGGGCTGGGAAACCCTTATCTCCCACCACCAGCTCCTTGATCATGGGGCCAGTGCTGTGAGATCTTTGTCTCCCAGCCCGGGCTGGGGCTTGGAAGATAACAATCTCCAAGTGCTGGCCCCTTGTCTGCAGAACTGGTGCTGGGAGATAAAGATCTCCAGGATCTCTCTCAGTTGGGAGATAAGGATCTCCCAGTGCTATCCCCATAGATGGACCTGGTTCTAGGAGCTCCCTGCTGACAGGGCTGAGAAGCCTGTTCTCCATCCACCTCCATGATCATGGAGCTGGTTGGGGAACAGGCTGGGAAGCCTGTTTCACACTCAGCTCTGTAAGCATGGAGCTAATCAGGGAACAGGATTCCCAGCCTATATCCCACCCAGCTCCAGACTCACAGAGTTGGGTGGGGAACAGGCTCCCCATCCTCCAACCTAGAATTGTGGAGTGGGGACTGGGAACTGTCCTGCCCAGAGACAGGTCCTATCCTTGTGCCCCAATCCTGTTATCAAGGCACAGGGCTTGGAAACATCTATAGGGGTGGAGTAGGGCCCAGCCCCCTGCTCTGACCTTCCAGTGGGCAGCTAGCACCAAGCTACCTGCTACTTGCCCCACCAGCAAATCAAGGCAGTGGGATGCGGCTTTCCCCTAGCCTTCAGCTCTTTCCAAGTCCCCTGCCCCTGATTAGGGAGCCAGGGCCAGGAGCTACCTGCTGCTGGGGTAGGAGAACATTGCCCCTGCTGTGGCAGCAGGCAGCCCCTGGGTGTAATGTTCTGGCCCCAGCTAGGAAACAGCTGACTCCTGGCCCAGTGATTCTGCTAGTCCCTGAGGTAGCACCCAGGGTGGGCCTGGTGCCCACTCTGCCCAGTCAGGGGCATGGACCAAGGTGGTCAAGGGCCTCAAGGCCCACTGCACCAAGGCCGCTGCCCCACCGGAGCTTAGCAACAGATTCGCACCTCTTGCAGCCCCAGCAGAGCC
>NW_017728948.1:49560417-49575851 GCF_001723895.1 Crocodylus porosus
GACCCCAGCTGACTTCCTGCCCTTTGGGCAGGGGGCTGGACTCGATGATCTCCCAAGGTCCCTTCCAGCCCTAATGTCTATGAAATCTATGGTGTTGGCAGGGGCCCATTGCAGGGCCCCAGGAAGCAGAAGCAATTAGCTGCCATTAGCAGCAAATCTGCTCTCGCTTTCCTGCATTTGTAGCGGGTGCTTGCTCTTGAGTAAACTGATCTTAGATCAAATGCATGTGTAGACTTGCCCACTAATCCTATCTTTTCTTAGCCTCCATTTCATGAAGCCAAACAGGATCTTCTAGTTTCTTCCCAAAAATAGATTTTCTATTTCTCTTTTGCTTATTGTAGCTCTTCTCTGCCTCTGTTCCAGTTTCAGTGGACACATCTACATGAGTTGTTTACTGCAGAGCAGACTAATTAGTTCAACAGTAAATATCTCATCATCTACACATGTGGCCCTATTAGGCCACAGGAAACTCAAACTCTGCAGTAGGTTAGTATTTGTAAATACAAGTACTACCCTGCTGCAGATTTATTTTGTGTGCAGAGAGCTGACTTGGCTGACTGGGGCACAAGGGTGCTTCAGTGAAGGGGCTGCCTGCTGGTTAGGCCTGCACTGAAGCACCCTCATGCCCCAGCCAGCCCCTCTTCAGCATGTTGAGCTGGGCTGGAACAGGCTCAGAGCTGGCAAGCTGATGCCCCTAGGTTCCCCTGCCAGCTGGAGCAGCTCTGACCCAAATCAATGTACTGTGGTCCCAGGTGCACGTGTAAGTGTGGAACCTGGGAGAAATACACTCCAGCATGATATGCACCATAATGTATTGTGTCACATGAATATGAAGTTATAGACACACCCAGGTATTCTTTCTTGAATATGGACAAACAGACATACTATCTTCCAGATGTGGCGTTACAGGAGCCTTGCAAAATGGCATGAATAATTCTCAGTCTCTACTATAAATACCTTGCCTGGCCCATTATAAGATCCAGTCTGCTTTGTGTACAACTGAATCATGTCTAAGGATCATAATCATTCCAGAAACAACCTATACACTAAGCTGTTTTCTGTCCCTCTTGTAATATAAACATGCTAATTTCTATTACATTTCATTTCATATCTACTACTCCATTCTTGAAGGTCATCCATTTTTTCCTTTTTTTTAAGTTCAGGACTGCTGGAGCTCGGCAGGGGTGATCAGGGGGTGTAAAATTCATTTGCCAGCCCCTCCTCGCAAGGGCCAGATCCAGAGTGCCGGCTCCTCACAGGCCACATCCAGCCCCACCTCTGGTGGTGGGAGTGGCATCAGAATGAGTGGTGTCAGGAAACCAGGGAGGGATTTTTTTGGGTGGGGGGGGATTACACAGCCCTTGCTTACCCTCCCTTGCTCCCACACACAACTCCAGTGGCACTGCAAACCTGAACCCTTTCGCTCAGATTCCTGTTGTTTCCAGGAGCCCTGCAATCCCAATGTTTGATGCCCCTGGTTTATGATATTCTGATATCATGGCCTTACAGTGCAAGTCCTTGTCTGACAATATAATGTATATCATTATATTTTCATCACAATCTTCTTGTTTTCTTCTTTCTTTAGAGAATACTAACATATTAACGTTACTAGCATTTTTTTTTTAGTTTTTTCAAAAAACATCATCTGCCATGTGGTTTTCCCAATTAGAGAATACAAGCTGTGTAAAAGCTGCATCTGTGTCTTTAATCAAAAGTAGTTTGTACCTAAAAGCTGTACAACATAACAAAGTCACTAAGTCCATTAGAATAATGGATCCATTGAAAACCATCAAACCAGGACAGACTGAAAAAAGAGCCTTTTTTTCCAAAGTTACATACAGTAAAAAAAAAAAAAAAAAAGGTTGTGGTAAATGAGAAGTCTCAGATACATTGATATAAGCAACAGGCATTTAGTTCTTATGCAAGATTACAATTTATTATCATGTTATTATAAAGTTATTATAAAGTTTATTACAATGTATTCCATTTTTGTTGAAAATATAGTGTTTTTATCATTCATTTTTCAGTGATTTAGTTTCAGCAACCTGAAAATGCACTTTGTTTTTGTATTTCACTCAGTCACTATTCAACACGATTAGCACAGAATCACAGATTTCTCTTGGTTTAATGTAGTCTCCAGAGCAGTCTAAAAAGTAGAAAAGGAACTGCCCAAACCTGATCTACTGATTATACTGGAAAATATTGAGTTTTATATTTGTCCTCTGGTAGAAACAGCTGGCTGGACTTATCTGAGTTCTGCCTAAAGAACAGAGATCAGAAATCCTCATGGAGAGAAACAGAAAGAGAAGCAATGGCTTATATGAGAGAGAGAGTCAGCATGGCTGCAGATAAGCACACACGGAGATGAGCCTCACCCAGGCACACAGAAATCCTTTCCATAATAAGGAAAGTATAAATGGCTGCTTGGTACACCTAAATGACTGCTTACTGAGTTGTTTCTCTGCCATGGGAGAAAGAGACCAGAAAGGGACTTAAGAGAGGCTTGCAATCAGGCCTTGGCCAGCAAGAACCAGCTGCTACAATGGGGAAAAAGGGACATCAAGCACCTGACCATACAGTGTCAATACCCCTCCTACTCTGAAGAGATCCAACTGTGCCTTACCCGGAATTGCTCCTGCTATAGCTATCGGAGAGTGTAAAAATTACATTCAAGAGCTAACATTTTATTATTTTTAACTCTAGCCCCAACTCTACTCCCAAATAAAAAATTGGGCTGTGACTATGGGAGTGGGGCACAAGGGTCCCCAAGGAACCCAGGGATGGAATCCCAGGAAAGGCCCTTCCATGCACTGGAGAAAAGCAGTGGAACCTGGTACGGTGTTCCCCACGCACCTGCAGGGACACTGGCGGCACCAGTGGAGCGGCGAGAGCAGCAGCAGACACGGCAGCAGCCCCTCTTTGTAAGCTCCTGCTCATTGTGCATAGGCAGGTATGCAGGAGCTGCTGGCATATCCAGACATCTGGTGCCAGCAGGAGGGGAAGAAGGCATGGCGTGGAGTAAGAACACTGAGTCACACCATGGTGAGAGCCTGGTTAGTGTCTTCTGCACTGGCATGAGAAGCAGCTCCACAATACAAAAGCTCAGGGGAGCACTCAGCATTACATGCCCAGAATCCCAGAAAAGCAGTGGGGAAGGTGAAGCTTGGAGAATTCGTCCTGGAGTTGGATGGCAAGTGGGGAACCTTGCCTTCTCTTCACACCGATAGACATGCCTGGTCCAAGAACATCGTGCGTAAGTGGAACAAATAAATCTTTATTACTTGTATGAATTTTGATTGCTCAGGGAGCTGATGGAGAAGATAAGCATTTGAGTTAATAAGCAGGGAAGGAATAGTGCAACTGATTTATTAATCCTTAATTTACTGAAGGGACTATGGGTTGGAATAATTGGACTGGGTGATCAAGTTAATGAATTACAGGGGCTTTGTACATGGGTTCAATGGGTGCCTATCCTATGGGGTTCTGCCTCCCCTTTCTCCCCATCCACATGCCAACTCAGCGTTATGTTTGTGTTCGTTCTCAGTCCACTGGGTGAAGTATCCCACCACCGCCACTTCACCCTGTGAGCCAAGAGCCCTGTAGCATAGGTAACATAGGACTTACTTTTGGCACAGCATACAGCCTCTGATGTACTCCACTTATGTTTTATGTTCATTTGCATAAGCTATAAAGGTCATAAGCTCTGATGACAGAAGAACTCTTATTCCCATGTGAAGTAGCTCCCAAGAAACGTTTTGCTAACATGAATTTTCTTCTGACTGTGCCCTCTCCATCAAGTGAAGAGGCCAAGGAGAGATACAAAGAGACAAGCTTCATGCAACGTGGAGACTTCCATATAATGGAAATAATCTACCCGTGCTAGCAAAGCAGGATTTACAATTTCCTTTACTGGCAAAATAGCACAGAGTAAATTCAACACATCCACAGTCAAGGCCAGGATCTCCCAGAGTCCCTACCCCAAAAAGCCTATCATTTACATGGAAGCAAAGGCAAGAAAAATCCTCTTTAATAATTTGCTTCATTTGTTTCTTTGTCATTTTCTCTGTCACACTCAAAAAAACATATTTGCACTCACTTTTCTGGACTTTTAGTGATTGATTTCAATTAGTTATGGTGTACTCTCAGTATCCGAGCAAAAATTATCCCTTAACACCCCTACTTTAACTTTAACCCATAACACCCTTACCAAGGTGAAGCAGAGAATAGATGGCAATTGAATGCAAAAAGAATGGCAAGAGTAAGACAAAATGAAACAAATGAACAAAGAAGATGTGCAATGGAAAGGCAAAGCATTCGCAGAGACAGTGGAAGGCAGGCTGAAAGAGTAAGCAACAATAGATTCACTGAAGACAAGACTGAGGAACATAGTTGTGGATTGATAAACGTGGTGTGCCAATTTTGTAACTCTTTAAACTTCCAAGCTGAAAGACCATCAGATGGCCAATTCCACAGTTGTTGTCATAAGGGTAAAGTGATTCTGCCTCCAAAAAGACCATTTCCAGAGTATTTGCAGGATTTGATGATGAATTAGAACAATAAGCATTACCAGAACTTTAAAAAAAAATGTGATTGTACAACAGTGCATTGTCTGTTGAGCGGAGATCATGGTGATGAGATGTATGGACCATGTGGAGGATTGACTCCAAATGCACCCTGCATGGAAAATCATCGATGTCTGAAGAAATATCTGAAGGAGATTCAGAGGAGACACTCAGAAATGTTGATGGATACCCATTGTATAGAAGAAAACGAGGCGGTCAAGTTACTAATGACACAGTAGGCAACAGAAATGTGGTACCCTATAACAAGTAGCCTATTTTGTCCATCATTTTTACAGGCCTTTACACTAGTATAACATGTAAAAATCAAGAAAGCTATGAGGTGAGATAGGTGCGTGACTTGGGAGGTAATCCTCATCTGAATATATGCATAAATAGAGGCAGGTGCACACACAGAAAAACAGGGTGGATTTTTTTTTCCTTTTACTTTAATGTATTGGAAATGTTTTCTATTTGTGATTGGACTTTAATCTTTGATGATTACATTTGTCATGTTCATTGCCTCCAAATCAAGAGTACAGATCTCAGTACCACTCAGAGGTCTGCTCAATAGGCATTCCACCTCCTTTATCTGTGCTCTGTGCCAGAGCACTGTGTCTGCATATAAATTTGGCCAAAACTGCTGGCTGGTAGCTGGCATATAATATTACAGAATTTCCTCTACAAACAAACCACATCAAGTGCTGTCTCCCAATCACAATCACCAGTACATCCCTTACAGAGCAGGTTTAACTGAGTTAATTAGCCCACAAGACAGGCATCTTTATACATTATTCTGAATTCCCTCCATTCCTGACTGAGTACATTGTGACCAGGACTGTAAGAAATCGTTCAAGCACCATCCCTTATTCATGTGGAGCCCAGGGGATGTGACCTTTGCTCACAGCTGCTTGTCATTTCTCCAGCATCTGCTCTGCAGCAAAGTGTCTTTACTCTGTCAGCAAATGCACACAGTGTGCAAGTGTGTGAGAGATCCCTAATCATTAGGCTTGATGATCAACTGACCAGTAAAGTGTGGAAATTGTATTGAGACAGCAGCTTTTACTAGTGCACTATTTTCAACTGGTGCATAGATTTAATAGCCTGTTCCCAAAGTTGGTATTTGTTGATAGTTTCATCTGGGTTGCAGATTTCCTCCTCCTAATACTTTTCCAGCTGCATGGCAAGTCATGACATAATCCAAGCTCCTCTGTGTATTCCACTTGATTATGCTTTGTGTTGTGTGAGTACAACAGTTAGTCACACAGAACCTAGTACATTGTGGTCTTACTGAAAAATATTGCTATTAATAATTAGTTTTGGGTGGGATTTTCAAGTTCCTAATGAAAATGTCCATTGGGATGTCTTGAAAACCCTGCAAAGTGTTATATCAACCTACATGTACATGGTTTGGCAGGAAATGTATATCATATTTTATATACATACAATTGTATGCACCAGATTGTGCATCTATCAAAGGCAATGTATGTACTATATAAATTTATCTGTTCTTTTTTATATTTATATAAAAGCTGTAATACCCCTGTTAACAGGTATAATTGGTATTGACCACATGGTCATTCTCTATTCATCAGAACTACTTTTCAGTGAAAAATGATCTTCTGAAACTTCTTTTGTAGAATAGATTTTAAAGAGCGTTTGGGCCATTGGGTCCAGACCCGTTATTGAAGGTAACAATAGTCCTATGAATAAACTTATCGGGGTCTGATATGAAACAGTTTGCCTAAACTAGCCCTACTGAAAAGCTGTTCCAAAATTATTTTTACCAGTGATTAAGGAATGTTTTAATTATCACCTTAAATTTATTCTTCACAGTTTATATCCATTTATTCTTGCACATGTATTGCCCATTAGCCTACACAGTCTTCTCCCTTCATGATGCTTGCTCTTCTCCCATCCAACCCCCACCCAAGAAGTATTTATAGACAGAAATCCCTTCTCAGTCTTTGTTTCGCTAGGCTAAACAAACTGAGACTTACTGGCCTCTCTGTCTTTCCCTGATCTTTTTAGTAGCCCTTATCTGTGTTTGTTCCAGTTTCAAGTAACCTTGGTTGAACATGGGTGAACAAAATCACACACAGGCTTCTGGATGAGACTGTCCCAATGCTTTGTATGGTACATAAAGACCAAATTCTGGTTAACCTTGAGTATGAAAAAAATATGAATTATCACTTTCTACCTCTACTGGAAATGCCTTGCCTGATACATCCTAGCAACTTACCTTTTTCATAGCTCCATATAGTCATCATCTAAGATATTAGTGCATTGTTTGATCTCTCCTCGTCTGTGGCTTCCCAGATTATAGAAGAATATACCATTAAATTAAAACCTTGAGGTCTACACTATTAAATTTCATCCTTTTTCTGCTGCTCCAGTCCTCATGTCATCAAATTCCTCCTGTATGATATTCTGATTCTCCTCTGTATAAATAAATGCTTTCCAACTTCAGTTAATCAGCACCTTGCAACAACACTCATCTACAGACTACAAAGATCATTAATGAATTAGCTCATTAAATTAGTCTAATCCCAGGATAGATCCTTAGGAATTCCACTGTTAGCTTCCCCCAGCCAGATATTTTACCTTTCAGCACAAACCCGTTGTATCCCCATTAGCCAGTTCTCTACTCACATTAAAAAGCTTCCCTATACTTTATACAAGTGTCTCCGTCTTAACCAATAATTTCTCACACGGTACACCCATTAAATGCTTTGATAAAGTCCAGACAGATTAGATTAAGTATTTTTTCCCCTTTAAAAACGAGTTGATGTCACATTTTATCCTTTTCCATTTACATCTATGTTTCTAATCATTCTCTCTTTCAAAATTTGTCCTAAAACCTTGCAAACTCACAGGTCAGGCTAACTAGTATGTTTGCCCACATCACTTCTCCCTCCCTTTCCTTAAATACTGATACTGTGTTCACTGTTCTCAAATGCTGGAGAAATAAGCTCCATTCTGACAAACTTATTAACAATCTTCCATATTAAAGTTGCTATTTTTGTGACATTTCTTTCCATATTGTGGGATGGAGATTCCCCTCTACCAATGCTTCCAACACTTGTATCAATTCTTTCTATTGCAGCAGTACCTACAGTTCAATTTCACAAGGTACTCTGAAATAAATACTACAAAGACAGGCTCTATACAGGTTAATTATATGATAAATAAGAAAAGATGTGGGGACTAGGTAACAGCAGATAAGTGTGTTTACATAAGTTCTTAGTCACCATGGTCTTGGTAGTTATACCTGGGCAACTTCCTAACAAGTCCTAGAAATTTTTCCTGATATCTGTCATGATTCAGGCTTTGATGCCAAGGTTGTTATTTCTCTAGCTTTGGAAATATAAATTTCATGTTCTCTGTAGTCAATGTATCACTACTGTAATAACATAGGCTAAGTACGGACAGTCATAAAGCCTGAGGCTGAATTGATTAAATCTTCACAGATTAGTCCAAACAGCATAGATTAAACCAATAAGCAAGTGAACAGACATTCACTTTTGATTCCAGAAATGTAGCCACATGCCTACAGTAGCTCAGGTTAGAAACCAGGGGGTGGGGAAAGGATGGTAGAACATGCCTCCCTGCTCAGATGGAGCAGACAACTTAGGCCAAGGCTAACCCACCCACCCTGCTGGGGGAGGGGCAGGTTGTGGGGGAGGAACAAAGCATTTTGGGATGCTGGAGGACTGTTAGTCTTTAATCTGAAGGTAATCTCGGACAGAAGTACAATTAACTGACTTAACCTAAATCAGTTAAATTTGATACAACATCCAGCCAGGTTTCTCTTAAAAAAACAGTTTCAGCCATTTTGGAAGGGGTTTTTGTGCAGTGAACCTCTGTTGTGTCACAGATCTGAATTGTTTTTTGATCATTTATACCAGTATACGTGTAAGTTCTGTCCCTAGTCATGGTGTTCTATGCTTTCTTGAGTCTACATTAATTTTATTACCATTCTTTCCCTTTCTTCATCCTCTTACTAATATTTTGTGCATGCTCTCTCTCGCTCTCCCTCTCTCTCCTCCATGCTCCTCACTCCCTAGTTCCATAACAGCATTCCATATCTTTTTCAGCTTTCCTCTGCTGTTCTCACCTTCCTAAGAGTACAGTTTCTTTTGTTTAGAGGATAGTTGGTGGAGAGTTATGCTGATCTTTGGCATTTTAATTCCTCATTTACATAAACCATATCCCTAATGACTAGTTGCACCACTCACACAAAGGTATCAATGCCCCTTTGGAGCTGGGTGTCTTTCCATGGGAATTAGTTTTCATATTTCTCATATACACAAAGATAAACAAAATTTGGCCTTTCATGTCCACTGTAAATGCTACTTTGTATTTTAAAGAGGGCTTGTTTTCTCTTCATCTATCTTTATTATTGCTTTTGCTCTTTAACTGATCATTTTATTTCCTGAACATTAGTGTTCGTGGGTCATTTCAAATGCTGGAAAGTTGTTTCTTTCCTGAAAGTGCCTGGTGTAACCACTAATAGCAGTAAACCCCTCTTTGTTTTTTCCTACTGTATACAAAATCCTTCTGCTGTTTCTGTTCTCACTGGATTTCAAAAATAAGCACTTTGGAGTGCCTTGAGCAAGCCACAATACATAGCTGAAGTAAATTACATATTTTTAACTTTGTTACATACAAACACTTCCAAATTCACACTTAAATATTAACATGAGCTTTTGGTAAGAGACAGAGACTTATTTTTCTAAGACATTATCAATTTATTTTTGGTCCTGAGTCATTGTTAGAACAAGACATGTGCTTACCAGTGAGTATGCTCATTTCTAGAATACTGCATTTGTACATGCTCAGAATAATTTTATATTCATTTTGATTACAGCAAACCGCTTGCTCTCAAGAGGTTGACAAACATTAAAGATTTCCACTTTAGTGGTTTACAATAACATCAAAGTGGCATTACATCTTTACAAAGATCTGTTTCCCTGGCAACATGAAGCAAACTGCTCATTTGAGGAGGTGCCTATGGAGAGTAACTGAGATTTTATTTTCATGTTAAATATCAAAACTTAATGTGGATAATGACATAGTGCAAAATATACTACTGAGTTAAAAAGATGTTAAAGCCTCAGTAAACAGTGGAAACAGTCACTTTGGAATATCCATAACTCCTAATTACATGTAGATAATATCTTCTGTTTGAAACCAAAGTCTGAAATGTTTTCATGTATCCATTAATATAAAATGAGATTTTAATGAAATTGGACAACTAGAATAATGTCACAATAAATATCACAAATTGAGGGAAATACGATACAGTAGAATGCTGTTTAGGGGGCATTCTTTAAAGGGGATAATAAGCAATATTTTAACTAACTAATGAATTTTTTTTCAGATATGTGTGCTTTTCAGTCAGAGATAAGCTTTTTGTATGCAATATTGTGAGGAAAATAGTATATATTTCATACTATTTTCATAAATTATTAGAATATCATAAAATTCTCTATTAGTGTATTTTATGTCTTAAATTGATTCTTAATCTAGAAATTCACCTAAGCATAAACATAGTGTTAAACATAAGACAAGTTTAATTGAAATCAATGGAGCTGTATGATGGTTAGGAGACTCTATGCCAGTGGTTCTCAGCGTTTTTTGTACCCAGACCCATTTTTAAACATTGATGGCCAGTCCTGACCCAGTAAATAGTTTAAGTAGAAAACAGCACCCTGACCCTACCAGTGCCCTTCACTCCCAGCTCACAGCCTCCCACTCACCCAGCCCCACTGCTGCCTCACACTCCCAATCCACTGCCTTGTGCCCCCAGCCTCCAGACCCCCCACTGTGTGGGGCAGGGTGCGTGTGTGGGGGGGAGCAGGTTGTGTGGGTCATGGGGGGGTACATGGCCCTCCAGATATGTGCGCCCACCGCAGGCATGGGGCTATAGCTTGGCCAGTCTGGCAGGGGCACTAGCTTCCCCTGCAGCCCAGTAAGCAGAACCCAATACAGGAGGGCAGAGTGGGGCAGTGATTCTTGTTGCTGCTGCTGCCAAGATCCATGCACCAGCTGTGCCACCAGCAGTGCAAGGAGTAATGGACAGGGTCATGCTGCCCTCACCTCCTACCACCGCCAGCCACTTGCACACTGGGCTGCAGCTCTACCCTGCCTCCCCATGGCCCAGCTGCCACTGCCACTGCCCCTTCCTTCACACTGCCTGCTGCCCCACCACCCCTCCAGAATACAGGTACAGCCTGAAGGGTAGCAATGGCTGGGCCATGGCAGCAGGGTAGAGCCATGGTCTAGTGTGCAAGCTCTGGTAGGTGGTGAGGGCAGAGTTCCCCCCACCCAATCTGTTACTCCTCACACTGGATTGGCTGGTGAGGGGGGTCCCCGTGGTAGTGGTGGCAACAACAGGTTTCACCACTTCACTGCACCCTCCTGTGCTAGGTCCTGCCTGCTGGATAGCAGAGGTGGCTCCTACCCATGCCAATATGGCCAGGCTAAATCCCCCTGCACACTATGGGCCCATAAATCTGGGGGTGCATGTACCCCCCAATGTGTCACCTATTCCCCACTGTCGCCCCAAAGCATTGTCTATGCCACCACCCCACATATTTACCTGCAGGGACCTACAGGAGCTGCTCATCACACTGCCTGACTGCCACGTGCATGTGTGCATGCATACTTAGACATGTTGCCATCTGCCTGATTGCCCTCTTCCCGTTCCCCCCAGCCCCTCAGTCCCAAGCAGCCCCTGGCAAGTTAGAACTCTGCTAGCCTGCAAGGGAAAACCCAGTGTTTCCCACTTTTTTCTCCTTTAAAGGAGAAAATTCGTGTTTTTTGGCAGCAAACAGAAAACCCAGGTTCCTATTTATTAGTACTGGAAACCCTCGCTATTCATGGGTTCAGCATTCGCGGTTTCAAATATTCACAAATGCTGACCCTGCATCTTAAATACACTTAAAGGAGCTCCTCGGGAGCTCCATGCTTGCTGCCACTGTGCTCCTGCCACCGCCGCTGCACTCCCACTACTGCCAGAGCAGCCATGGCCCACCCCAGCCTCTGGGGGCACTGTGTTCATGAATGCAGATGGTGTTCATGAACGCAGTCTTATTCACAGATTTTGCCATTCACAGGGTTCTCAAGAACATATCCCCTGTGAATAGCGAGGGTTGCCTGTATACAAAGTGTTAACATATGATGAAACACAAGCAGCATCTATTTTTTTCAAAATAGATGCTGCTTGTGGTCACCATATGTCAACACTGTGTATGTCTGCCTGCTTGCTTCTCTTATCTGCTCCTAAAGCCTCAAATCACTCATATGTCTAGAGTTTTGGTAGACACAGTACTTAAGCTACAGAGGAATGTGACATGTCAGCACAAAGTCTGGCTAATAGGCAGCTGGATGGTAGGTCTCAGCTTTCAGGAACAGGTTCTAGACAGATTTTTACCCAGAGAGAGTGCCTAGACGCTACAGGCCAGAAACAGTGTCTTGACCCTGGAGGCTTAAATCGTACAATTGAATACCTTGTTCATTTCATGATTTATTGTCAACACTTTTTAACAGAGGCCATGTGTTCGTATAACACTTACCACAATTGGCCTGGTTCCCAAGTAGGCACCATTGCAATATCCATTTTAATAACATTTTAATGAAGCCTTTGAAAACTGCCAAGTTTTTTTCCACCTATTTTCCAGTAGCATACACAGACATGTGTAACAAAACTGTTATGGATCTGGCTGCAAACTGGAACTACAATTCCACAGTAAGTTCTGAAATTTAAGAACCAAGATTTTTGTTTTAAAATGGAGAGAAAATGGTGTAACAGGACTATTGCAAAATATCTTCCACAAATAGGCAAAACATTTTGCTTCATCATTTGCAAAACAATACAGTACAGATCCAAAAGATATTACATTTTACAGAAGACTAGCCCTACACCTAGAGGAATAGAAAAAGGGGTATATCCAAGAATATTCATGTTTCAGCTGGGTATATGACCCTTATAGCAATGATTAAAAAACTATTCTTTAAAGTTTTCTTTAATAACTTGCACATTTTTTTTTAGGAAGAGAGAGGTACTGAACACTTTCAGGTCTCAGAATGTCTGAGCTGTCCAGTTCCCAGGGAATCTGAGAGTTAGGCAGTCAGGGCTTCTGGGCTACTGAGGAACTGGGTGACAGGAGCCACAGATGCTTCAGCTGCCGAGGAGTCAAAGACTTGGGAGGCAATGTTTCCAGGGTCCCACCTCCTCAGGCAAGCTCATGAAAAGTTATGCTGCTTAACAGGAAATCAGGCACAGGTCTACCTGTTGGTTTCCTTTAGGATTTGTGAGAAATGACTTTGGCAATTCAATGAAAAATGCTCCTTCAAAAACTTTCCAAGCAGAGAAAGACTGTAGATTTCACTGACTATTCTGTATCCGTAGGGCTTATAATTGCTGAAAAGCTTTAGATCACTGTTTACTCCGTGCATCTACATGTGAAATGAACGCACCTAAATTGGCTCTGGTGCAGTTTGTGCCAAAATGTATTGCTCCTGGGTGCAGCATTTACATGTGCACCTGGGACCACAGTATGTTGAGCTGGGACAGCATAGCCCCAGCTGGTAGGAGGTCCAGAGGGTCAGCCTGCTCCACCCTGGCTCAACATGCTACAAAGGGGCTGGCTAGGGCACGAGGGTGCTACAGTGCAGGGCTAGCCAACAGCCTCACCACTGTAGCACTCTCATGCCCCAATCAGTCCCAGTCACTGTCTACATGTGCATGTAAATAACTCTGCCATAGGATAGTACTTGTGTTGAGAAGTACTATCCTATGGCAGACTTAATTAGTTTACTGTGACCTAATAGCACCACATGTGTGGATGGTGATGCTTTACTGAGGAGCTAATTAGTCAACTCTGCAGTAAAGTGCACATGTAGATGCACCCACTGAGCTTCTCAAACTACCTTAAATTTTGAATGAAGAACTACATCAGGTTTCCCATGTCAATTTTGAGTGGAAATAATTACCTAAAATTAAAGCTGTGCAAAGTTTGTTTTTTTTGGTTTTGTTTTTTCTCATACCACTATTGTCCACTCTTATTCACAAAAGTGGGTGACTTAAGTATTGATCCACCTCCTATTGCAGGGTAACCTTTAAGTGATGAGCCCTACATTGTATAGGAATACTTTGTGTTTTGTAACTTCCCAAGTTAATCAGGTTAAAAAAAAACTATTTAGAAAGCTTTTAAGATGTAATCTTGGCTTTATTATAGTTGTCCAACATTTCCCATTATAAGACCTCATTTTCAGTGTCTTACATCTTCTGCCAAACTAACTATATTTGCTGTATTTGTGTGTGGTGTGCATCAGCCTCAGGCTGTTTTTGTTTTTTCGGTTTTTATGGGATGGAGGGAGGGGTCAAGGGAAGTCAGGGTTACGTGTAATTAGGAAGGAGATTTTCAGCCAACAGTGTTTCACAAATTTAGAGAACAAGGCCTGTGTAAAAGATTGAGTTCTTCCCCAAATCTGATGAGATGATCCAGTTTGCTATTCAGAGAAAGGTGGGGAGGGTAACTAGCACAGCACAAATGCTTGACTTTAAGAAAGCCAACTTCGATGTGCTCAGTGCAGTAGTCAGGGAAGCACTTAGAGCCCAGGGTGTACCTAGTATGGGGGTCCAGGAAAGGTGGTTCTTCCTCAAGGAGGCTATCCTTGGGGCACAGCAGGATGCAATTCCACTGCTCAGGAAGGTGGGAAGAGGGTCCAGGAAACCTTCATGACTGAGCGTGGATGTCCAGGCTGGCCTGAGGGCAAAGAAAAAAAGCATACTGGTGGTAGAAGCAAGGAGCAGAGACAAAGGAGTACACCTCCCTGACCCAATCTTGTAGGGATATCGTAAGGGAGGCTAAAGCAGCACTGGAGCTTCGATTAGCTTCTGGGATTAAGGATAACAAAAAGTCCTTCTTCAAGTATATAGGTACCAAGAAGAAGTCTTGGGGTAACACTGGACCCCAACGGGGCAGGGCAGGGCAGCTGGTGATGGATGTGTGAGAGAAGGCAGAACTCTTCAACAAGTTCTTTGCTTCTGTGTTCCTGTCTGCTGACAATGAGGTGCTCTTGGGTGATAGCGTAGAGAGGCCCAAGAAGCATGCGAGTCCCCTGACTGTTAGTTCAGACCGAGTTAAGGATTACCTGGAGGGCTTAGATGTAGCCAAGTCAGTGGGCCCAGATGACCTCCATCCGCGGGTGCTGAGGGAACTGGCTGGTGTCATTGTGCAGCCATTGGCACGGCTGTTTGAGGACTCCTGGTGCTTGTGCCAAGTCTCTGAGGACTGGAAAAGGGCCAATGTGGTCCCTATTTTCAAGAAAGGGAGAAAGGAAGAGACTGGCAACTACAGGCCACTCAGTCTCACTTCGATCCTGGGGAAGATCTTTGAAAAAATTATCATGGCCACATTTGTGAGAGCCCTAAAGGGGAAGTGATGTTGAGGGGTAACAAACACGGGTTTGTGCCAGGCTGATCCTGCCTGACTAACCTGGTCTCTTTCTATGACTAGGTAACAAAAAGCTTAGATGTGAAGGAGGAAGTCGATGTCATCTTGGACTACCAGAAGGACTTCAACACAGTGTCCCACCCAATTCTGGTGGGCAAGCTGAGGGACTGCAGCACTGATGAATGCACAGTCACATAGGTGGCAAACTGGCTCCAGGGGCGCACCCACAGGGTGATGGAGGACAGGTCGATGTCAACCTGGAAGGGTGTGGGCAGCGGAGTCCCCCAGGGCTCGGTCCTTGGGCCGGTGCTGTTCATCATAGTTTCATAGTTTCTAGGGTCAGAAGGGACCTGAGCAGATCATCTAGTCTGACCCCCTGCCATGGCAGGAAAGAATACTGGGGTCAAAC
>NW_017728948.1:49575862-49603157 GCF_001723895.1 Crocodylus porosus
CAATGGCCACAAGCTGAGGGAGGATAGGTTTAGGTTAGATATTAGGAAGAACTACTTCACTGTAAGGGTGGCCAGAGCCTGGATAAGGCTTCTGAGAGAGGTGGTGCTCTCACTTTCCCTGGAAATCTTCAAGAGGAGACTGAGTAGGCACCTGGCTGGGGTCTGATGACCCCTCAAACCCCCAGTGTTCTTTCCTGCCCATGGCAGGGGGTCAGACTATATGATCTATCTAGGTCCCTTCTGACTCATTGATTCTATGATTCTACAAACTCTGGAACTAGGAATGGAATTTTTTTTAAAGAAGAGTATCTTTTGTGCCAGGAATGTAACTCTTGCCATCCCTGAGACTATCTACATACATTAAGCCAAATTATATGCCTTTCACAATAGTAATTTACATGATAATGCTGTTCAGCTTTGATTGTAATTGTAGTGGCACTCATGCCAATACTCCTCAGCCTCTAGATGAATGACCAACTGATCCTTCCTAGACCAAGTTATTTTTTTACCTATTACCACTTTACCTATCACTGCTCAAGCCAAGAATTTTGTCATTATTGAAGAAGTGCCAGCATTAATTGTATGTGGATTCTCAGTTGCTTATACTAAGAACGAGGTAAAATCAGGTAAAATGCAAGTGAGTCCTTTCCATGAGGCCATTAGCTGGAACAGGGTATTTGTTTTTGTACTTGCCTATTATTGGAAAGACATGAGGCTCTCCTTTCAAGGCACATGTAGAGAAGACCATGGGTGAAGTTAGCACCCAAAACAATGTACTCAGTAAACTTGTGAACTCCAAGTAGGCAGCTAGCCTTGCAACCCCAAGGGTCTTCTTACACCTTACATTGTGAGCCTCATAAATATTGATCTGAGTTAGTGCTAGCTTGGAGTCTGAAGCAGTCACACCCTTAGTTTAGAAACCTTCTGGGACGATCACCCATCTGCGTAGCTGTGGCTTGCCACTAGGAACTTGGTAAGCAGAAGCAAGATTTAGGTGCTTTAGCTGTTCATAGCCAACAGAGGGCTGGTGATCCAGGACAGGATTTTATCCCTGCTCTAGTAGCAGTGGTGTGAGAGATCCTGGGATACTGGAGGACTTCAACTTGGGATGGCACATCTGCGTGGAGTTGCCACATGAAACAGGAGCTATGTTGAGCAGATCAGGGATAATCCTGCCCTGGAGTGGTGCAGCTTTAAGTGGCTTAAAACCACTTTAAAGGTGTTAATCCAGGGGTTTGCGGACAATCCAGGGGTTGGAAGCTCCATGAGCCATGGAAAATGACGATGTAACAAGGCCCTAAGAACCACTGAAGTCACACCTTTACTATTTGGCAGCTGAATATGCATACCTGGTGGGGAAACGATCAGATATAAAGAAGCCAAACTGTATACTGAATGACAGCTGCAGGATCTAAAAACAAAAAATGTTAATAGTCTTTGTAGGCTTGTTTGAACTGCTTCATCAGGCATTGGAAGTGTATTCACAAGCAAAGTGGAATGATCAAATTCATATAGTTCAAGTACACCAGACATCCACTACATACCATGCCATAGCTGTTAGCTACCTTGTTTAAAAGCTCCCTACCTCCAAAAGAACTGCTTTAAAAAAATTGGTAATGGAAATATGATTTGAAATGTGGTATGTACAACTTAACAAACTTAATAAGGACATCAAAAATGTGCCTAAAACTTGCCAAACACCTCTCTGCAGGTTTAGGTGAAAGATTGGGGCTGTTGGAGGTGTTTAAATGGACTTTGAACATAAGCTAACTGGTCAAAAAACAGCTTAAGAAAGTGGGGGGTGCGTTAACACCCCAGACAAATGCGATGGAGATGAACCATGGACTATGAGACATCTGGTAGTCATCTAGCTCCTGAAGTAATTGTGCATGATGAAAGACCTTACAAGACTTAGAGTGCCAAATACCATAAAAATCTTTATTTGCTATTGAAGAGCATAAAAATAAAATGAAAAAAAGTGATTGAGCTAAACATTTCTAAAGATTCTCACCACTTTTGTACACTAGTTCCTATCAGAAGCATGGGATACACCCTGATCAAATGTATGCATCTTCGATAGTTACCTCTTGAGAAAGAAACAAGTTCTTTGTGATATGAACCTCATTTTGCTTTCACATATTTTAGCTGTTTAATTTATGCCACACCACAACAGTCAATCTCTGGTGTTAGACACTATATGAAAGAGAAAAATGCCTTGGAAAATTATTTCATAAACCTTACAAGTGTACACCATATAGAGCAAATAACATCCATAATACTGACTATACAGGGAAAGCCAACCCATTAGCAACTTGGAGGAGTTCTCAAAAGAATACTGATGACAACAGAATTTGAGGTTTCACGGACACCTGGTATGGAGAGGAGAAAGCAATTACCTGACCATGCAGCTCTCTCTCATATACAGATCCAAAAGATATTAAATTTCACAGAATACTAGCCCTAGACCTAGAGGAATAGAAGAAGGGGTGTATCCAAGAATATTTGTGTTTCAGCTGGGTATATGGCCCTTGTAGCAGTGATTTAAAAACTATTTTTTAAAGTTTTTTAATAACTTGTACATTTTTTTAGGAAGAGAGAGGTGCGTGGTCCTGAACACTTGCAGGTCTCAGAATGGGAAAAATCAAATACACTTTTCTCAGCCCAGAAACCTCAAATTTCTGAAAAAGAATATTCACTTTTCAATGATAAAAATAATGTATTTATATTTGTTATCAATTAAAGTTTAGCAATTTGAACTTGTTTAATTTAAGCAAAGGGACAAGAAGAAATATAAGAAACTTCTGGTTTCTGGAAATGTCAACTACCTTACAAGAACATATGAAATGCCTTACTCGGTCAAACAAATGATGCATCTAGTCCAGTTTCCTGTCTCTAATAGCAAGCCCCATGACACTCCTCACCACACCACTTCAGCAAGCCGGGAGACATCAGACCAGCATACTTTTGAACAGTCTATCACCATCAGATCTACATATTCATGGTCCTCATCATACACCATCCCTCTCTCATGTCCCACCCCAACACCGAGTGCCAGGTAGCCCTCAGTGAAGCTGAGGATCTCTAGTGTACCAGCTTGTATTTCACCCTGATCCCATTAGCCACTGGGGACCTAACCTAGCAGCTCCTACATGAAACACACCCCTGGAGATGGCAACTGGCCTGCTTCACTAACACTCCCAACATCTATCCCTTCAGCTGGCAGAGGGAGACCCTGGCATACCTTAAGAGTTCCAGGGTGCAGCCCCTTCACCACCTTCTCAGAAACCTCCTCCTGAAGTTATGGGTACACTTCTCCCTGCACCTTTTCTTCTATTCACTCCCTATCTATGACCCCACCAAGTCCCAGGACCTCCTAGTCAACTTCCTTCTTAATCTAGCCAGATTCACCATCTATCAAGAAAGGAGGCTCTGCACAAGGAAGAACCCTGGTGACTATGGGACTATTTTGCTGTCTCTCCTCTTCTCATATCTTCTTGCAGTGTCACTGTTCAGTGTCCTTGGACTTGTCTGAGTGCCAGAGGGCACTGGCCAGTGTGCTCTGCTTAGTGGCCCTACTTGGAATACTCATTATTAACTTTTGACTAACATTTCTTTCTCCTCATTTGTAGTCCCCCAGAATCTTTTGTTGTGTTTCTTGTGGACTCCCTGATTGAGGGAGACTTATGGTTCTCTCAGTCAGCCTAGACCCAACATTGTTTGGGCAACAAATAGGCCCATCTTGGATAGGGGCATTAGTAGATGCTTTAAAGCCTAGTCTGCAAGTCTACTGTAATCCATCCACTGTCAGACCCTCCTAGGTATTAACCATCATTGGTTGAATCATGTCAGAGGATACATCCTTGACTGTTCTATTTAATAGCTATTAACAGACCTGTCCTCTATGAATTTGTCTAATACCTTTCTTAACCTAGTTATACTGTGGGACTATGTGAATGTGTCCACATATGCACATTTACCACACAGTAACCAAAGTTACTGCACAGCGTGGGCTCACATCTACACATGCATGCCCATATTGCACAGTAAATATGGTGACTTTTGCTGACCTGAGTGTAAATTTGATACCTGCATAATGCAGGTATCAAATTTACACCTGGTTAGTTACTAAGAAGTAACACACATGTAGATGCCTTACTTCACAGTAACACTGTGTATGGACTGACTTGGGACTAACATGCTTTGATCCCTGCATGTGTAGATACTGACCTATTCCTGCTTACTGCACAGTAAGAGTAAGCCAGCATAAAGGTATGTGTAGACATACCCTGTACGTAGAGAGCAATTAATGCTTCACACATTCAGTTAGAAACATTTTTTTCAATAGACTTTTGTCTAGTGATTGAAAACTGATCAGTATTTTTTCTCTAAAGTTCACATATAAATAATAAGCAACAGTTTTCATTAATGATTTTATATATTAGTTTAGTTATCCAGATAAGCTGAAATAATAAAAAGTTAACCAACAATCAGAAAGTGTAAAATTCAGCATATCCTGAAACCACAATAACAACAAAAGTATTAAAGGGAGTGCTTGTAAAAAAATGGGAATGCTAAAGTTCAAGCACTGTTCTTCAGTATCATTGCCACATTTTAGTCATTACATTACAAATTGAATGAATAGCATCATATTCTTGTGATGCATTTTTTTCTTTACTACATATGCATAATTACCGGCCAATGGATGGACTGTTTTGCATTGAGAAATGAAGCAAACACAATGCTAACGAGTTTGAGCACTTAAGCAAGTGAATTTGGTGGAGCTTGATCACTATGGCTGTGAATCCTGCAAATTCTACTAGTTCCCATTTTCATAGCCTAAACAAAAGATTTTAGCTTATGCTGAAGTATCTTTGCATGTAAAAAAAATTAATAATAAATATGTAAATAATGTAGACTTATTTTTTTACTGATCAGCAGAGGAAAACAATTTAGTTCAAAAGAGGTTAAAAAAGGGGTAATTAATTGAGCATTGAAAAGATGAAGAATTATTGGTATTCAATTGGAAAATAAGAGATGGATGCTCACAAACCCTCTACAAACAGGATAATTCATTTAAGAACATTGATTTTTTTTAAAATTTGGTAATCACACAAAAATAGAATTCAAGGAAAAGATTTAATTTTTGTATAATTTCTGCAAACTCTTTTGTTTTGTTAAACTAGCTAAAAGTCAAATTGAGCACTTCTCTTTTCTTGGTTTATAAGTAAATTAATTCATTTTGATCTGTCAGTTTTGTAGATTAAAAACTAAATATTCCAAATAGGTCATTTTATTTAAGAAAAACACATTTTTATAGCTAAAAATCTGATGCCTAGTTTGTCATTCTAACAGAATTTAGAAATCTGCTGTGATATAGTGCAGTCAAAATAATAAGAGAAATAGCTATTACAGTCAGAAGTGTAAATTATAACAAGAGAAAAAACATAAAACATAGCTACTAGCCTTTGAGCTTTAAGCCTAAATAAGACTTTCCTTTGTTGGCAAACAGCCACATTTATATTTAGCCTTCTAGATTCATATGTAAATGGTCAGTCTATTCAGGAGAAATGCTTCTGGGTACAAGTGCAATATATTTAACTTTAGAGGGTGTAATAGTGTAATGCTATTAGTTCATTACATGTGCCCTTATGTATTATCCACTGAGAAGACAATAACATGCATAGTCAAGTTTTTAGCATATTATTATTGTCAGTGAGACTCGAGAATTCCTACTAAAGATCCTGAGTTCTATCTGTGTAGTATTACTGTCTGGATAATATTCTTCTACCGAACCTAAAACCCTTTGTAGACTACTAGCTGCCATAGTTCCTTCCCTATGTAGCATCATTCAAATAAGTGAAGAGGTTTCACATTGTGACACAGGACACGCTTGGGGCCACATCTCATAATAGCCTGCCTACCTGTTTTTATGGGGCAGTGCACCCAGTCTCTCCTGCCATGACTCTGTTGTTTCCATAAACTGGTGGTAAATGTAGGAGATTGCTCATTACGTGCCCTGATGCCAGGGAACGCTATTTGCAGCTCTGACCCTCCCTACACCATTGCCATCTGCAAGGCATGGGCTTCAACATGATGTAATCATAACCTGCACCACAACTGGTGCTCTCAGGTCTCACAGGGACTCTCACTCCCCCCCGCCCCCAGGAGCAGCAAGTCATTGTGCTCAAACTTTTGTCCCACACTCAGCGTCCTTGCTGTGAAGGACTAAGCAGGGTCAGGACTCATTCCTAACTCTCTGGCTGAGCCCCCTACTCAGCCTCTGGCCCAAGCTATGGCCTCAGGCATCCACATCCATGCCTTGACCTCTTCCTGACACCTGGGATTCCTACTATGCCCCCTCTAGAATCTCTACACGTGCCCAACCCTAGGGCCTTCTCATCTTCATGATGAACTACTCTGAGGGCTAGTCCTTGCGCTGCCCTTCAGGCTTACTCCCCATTCAGCCCTACTCATCCCCCCTCATGCCCAGCCCTTCAGGCCTACTCCTGTTCAGCCTCACTCTGTGTGGGGCCACATTCTATGCTCTTCACGCTACCTCCTCTGGGGTCTGTTCACTCCTTTGTCGCTGCGCCCTTCTCTGGTGTTGGGATGCCCACCCCATAGTGGGCCCCAGCGAGGCCTCCTCCTTCCCCAGTAGCCCCAGACTGATGCACTGGTGTATAAACAGCAACTAAAATATGAGCCCCAGGACTATAACATAATAAAAAGAGTTCAGGGTGTGCTCTGTCCCTTTAAAAAAAATCCAACTTTCCCCAGCACTAAGTGCCTTGTAGGCCAGGGTTTTTGGTGAGCTCCTGCAGCCCCTTAATCCTACCCAGGGTAGAACAGGCAGTCAAGCCTCTCTGGTGAGTTTCTTCTCTGGGAACTCCTTCTACCTTGGCTGCTGACAGAGAACTCAGCCTCTGTTCCCAGCCTGGGGTTTTATATATGCCCAGGGCCCTGACTTTTACAGTCAGCTGACCAGGTGCAGGTGCAGGTGCAGGGTAATTTACTTGTCAGCCTGTTGCCTGCACCTGTGGGCTTCCCTCTGACTCTTAGGGCCCTTTTCCTAGGCAGTTTCTGCTCTTAAAGGAACAGGCACCTTAGTGCCTTCCAACAGTGCCTATATTTAATAAGCCTAAATACACATTAGTGCATCCATGTGTAGATACAAACCTAAGTCACCGTAATGCACCTTAAGTAAAGGTATATTAAGTTTAGGTGCATGTAAATACATGTGTAGACATGCCCAGTATGTGCAAGGCAGAGGAGTAGTACCACCAGATAAGTCTCAAAATGTTCTCTCTGTCTCAGACTCAACCCTTCAGTTTGCTTATCCTCACAATCTTGAATCATTCTAAGCTCCACAATTCCATTTTTCCATATCCTCTATCATCATGGCTGTGTGTCAGTTCTGCATCCCTGCTAGTGCATTTTGCTGCTTTGCCTTCATCTCTGCCAAAATTCTCAAGCTCTTACTTCCCCACTCAGCTGAACAAATGTTAGCTATCTTCCCTGTGCCTCCTCCACTTTTATCCCCTTGCTCTCCAGAAACATACATTTGGTTCTGCCTTCATTCCAGCATGTTCAGAGGAGTGTAATCAAATCATTCGCCTCCTCAAACAACTCTGTCTTCCTCCTTTTTAACAAAGTTCAAAATCCTCCATGGCCATGACCCAACTCTATCTTCAGAACTATCCCTTAGCCCTCCTTCTCTTCCTCTTTTTTTTGATCTCTCTACTAGTTAGGCAAAGGCCTTATTTCTGCCTGCCATTTTTGGTAAAAGAGTGTAGTTCCTGACATCTATGAGGATTCTCTGCAGCTCTCAGAACACATCAGAGAAAGAGGACAGTTTTGTAGGCATGGTGCAGAAGTTACAGGTTTAATTAGAAGGCTGTTCACAGATTTCTTGAGCAACTTTGAGCGAGTACCTATAACCTCTCTGAACCTCAGTTCCTAACTGTAAACTTGAAATACTACTTCATTCCTCCTACATGAGATCTTCTTGTCTTTCATAGACTGTAATTTGTTTGGGGAAAAGACTCAATCTTCCATTTGTGTGAGTGTGCGTGTGTGTTGTTACCAGATTTGCCCATCACTTTGGGGTGCACTCATTTATTATGGGTACATTTCTAGGGTCTGTAATTCTATCAGTGTGCTGCTTGTGTTACTTGTGTTTCTATACAGAGCTGTATCTCTCAGTTCTGCAAGTTCTCACACCCAGTGGAGCTATCTTGCAGGACTCAGTTTCAATGGGGCTGGATTCCTCCAGTCACCAAATCAGTCATACACACAAACACACACAGATTAACGTGACATGCCTGACCAGGCCAGGTTGATCAGCATGGACAGGCTGACACCTTCACATGCCAGGAATCAGTTCATTAAGATAACAATAAAATGCAGTCAGGCACAAGCACACAAGTAAACAGAATACCTCTGAATCCAGCTGGGTGTCCAGCTGACACCCTCATGGGCCAGCATTCAGTTCATAAGGGCACATCTGAGCCAAACTAGGTCAATCAGCCAGGACAAGCTGATCCCCTTATGTGTTTCAAACTCAGCACATCCCAATCTTTTTCCCTAAGTGTCCTAGTAGTGGTAGCCTCTTGATGAGCAGACCCCACAGTATTTCTGGGCTTCACAGGTATCTTTAACTTAGGTAAAAGAAGCGTTGCTGCTGAGCAAGTGGGGAAGGACAAGTAGAGAAGGAGAAATATACCCAGTTACTACTAGTTTGACTATAAAAGTTATTTTTTGCTGAGTATATGATATATATAATGGTACTACTAATAATAGACATGCAAAGGAAAACAATCAAAACAATTACAATATTACCCTGGTTTCACTAAGTAATTGGGGAAACTTAGCTTAAGCTTAACTAACACAATTCAGGTTCAGAAATCTATGCCTAGCGAGAAGAGAAAAAGAGAGAGAGCAAGAGCTGGGGTCTCACCAGTCCAAGGCACATGGGTCCCAATGCTGACAGGTAAAGTTCTTAGCATAGTCCTTGAAGGGAGATGATCTGTTTCTTCTAGCTTCTTGAGAACAACAGTGGGTGGTGTCAGAGAGATTTCTTTCTTGAAGCACAACTTTGCTGTTTTTACAGATTTTTATACCCTCAGTTCATCTTCTTCAAAGCATTGTTTTAATTGTGTAAATAATTGTCTTTTCTATTGACAAGAGGTTATCTGGTTTGGAACATCTCAAGAAACTGATTAACAACCAGGAAAAACATAAGTTTTTAAGGAGTAACCAGACACTTAGGAGCCAGCTTGAAATTCTTATGGATAGCAGATATACTGGATGGGATACCTCATTGTTTCTTCTCAGATAGCTTGCAGCATCAGGGTTTTGCATATTTATCTGTTGTGAGTAAGCCTCAGCTTAGCATGACTTTTCCAGATCTTACTGTAGTCTTTTAACAGACTTAAGGGGATTATTGGAGTGTTCATAAACTTTGTGGGGAGGACTTCCACCAGTCAGCCCAGAAAAAGTATGACCATATTTGTGGTCGGGGCTCCAATGGGCTGGACCGATGATGAGTCCTTTACCTTTGTTCAAATGTTGCCCATATCCCCTCTAACTCGGTCTCTTGCCTCAGCATTCCCTAACCCGGCAACCGAGTTTTTGTCAATCAAGTTTAAATAGGCCTCCCATAGTGGGACTGGGGAATGTATGGCCCAAGATGGCTATTAAACTTTACTTCTGCTTAGTTCTGGTTAAATGAGGTGTGTGTGTTGCGGGGGAGGAGGGAATAGAACAAGTCCTTTGTAAGTTCAGCAAACTGGAAGCCAGGGTTCCCTCAGGAACACAGAGCTGACAGGTAACTGTGTGTGTGTGTGTGTGTGTGTGTGTGTGTGTGTGTGTGTGTGTGTGTGTGTGTGTGTGTGTGTGTGTGTGTGTGTGTGAATTTGCCCATGTGTATGTGAATTTGATTATGTATAGTCTCATCCCCACCCCTTCCTCCCTCAGCATACTGTGGTCCCAACCTTCATTGCTTCCAGTGCTATTACAATATAAAAAATACAATAAATATAAATTAAGAAATGATTTATCACCTTTTAAAGGTTTTTAATTTATATACTCAAGTAATGGTTTAGCTCTATAGTGGCTTCAGTCCACTGTGTACAATACAATTTTCACAGAAGATGCTATAACTACTAAATATATATATATTGTTGCTTATGCATTATATAATATGTGTGTATTTCTAATGGAAATCTAATTCCTGTTCAGCCAAACTGAGTATGTTTAGGATGTGGGACATCAGGAACAGTGCTTAATTTTCTTTACCACTCTCATAGCTCCAAAAAGGAAATAGGAACTTCCCACTTCTATGGAAATGTAATTCTACCATAACATGCTACAAATTTGTATTCAGTGATTCATTACTGATCAACACATTCAGCAGGAGAAGATTCTAAATAAAAGAAGAAATTGGTTCTTAAATAAATGATGATTGCATCGTGTTGTTTACTAAATGATATATGATACTGTATACACTGATTATGGTTAGGGACAGAAGTTACACATAAACCAGATTAAGTGATCAGAAACTGATTTAAACCTGTAATAGAACAGAAGTTCAGTGCACATAAACCAGTTTCAAAATGGCTGAAACTGGTTTGAAATAAACCTGATTGAATGTAGTATCAGACTTAACTGACTGAGGTCAAAACAGTTTATGGAAATTCTGTCCCAGACACCTTCCCAGTTTAACTTAAATCAGAATCCCCTAGCATCCCAGCATGCTTTACTGCCCTGGGCTGGGCTGGGCTGTCTGTTCCAGCCAAGCACAGCTGGCCCCACCACTCTCCTCTCTAGCCAGAGCACTATCACTGCTCTGGCAGGCTGAAAAGCGGGTGGGGGTCTGAAACACTACTCTGGAATGCAGCCACTTCTGCCTGGCAGGGGGGCAGCAGCTCTTGCTAGGTGCCCCCAGCCCTTCCACCCCTTCTTGCTGCTCCAGCAGCAGGAGTGGGAACATAGTCAGATGTTGGTAGCCTGAGAGGAAGGAGGGGTTTAATCCCCCCATTGTAAGGGAGGGAAGGTGTGGGAACCAATAGGCTCTGCTCGTGCACCCATGGCTGGAGCAACAGAGGCCAAACACTGGTAGCCCAAGGGGAAGGGGAGTGGTATGGGGACCAACATGGTGCTGGCTCGATCTCATGCTGAAGATCCCCTCAGGCAGGGCCCATGCTGGAACACCTGGGCCGAGTCCCTTGGAGTGATGAGGGGCACCTGATACCAAGGTAAGTCTGGCCATGGGAAGGGACGGGGAGGAGGCAGGGGTGGGGGCAGGGGGATGTGACCTGGTTGCAGGTGCAGGAGGGGAGGATGGGGGGTGCCTGGGCTAATCACAGAGCCTGAGTCACCACTGCTTCCCTCTGTGGCAGTGCAGCCCTAGGGAACAGGGGGAAGCACCCGGCACCTCCCACCTCCAGCCCCGTGCAGGGGCTGCACTTTGTAGGCAGGCTGCAGCTGGAGCACACCTCCCCACCCCCTTCCTCTCCTGGTGGTGGTGGCGGCAAAGTGAACCATCACAGAAAGTGGAAGTTTGACACCTGTCACCTGTTGCCTACTCACATTGGTACTGGGCACTTGGGGTGGGCTGCCACAAGCCGGGGCATGGCAGCAGTGGGGGAAGGCAATGGATCACTGCAACCCAGTCTATTTTGGCCCTGCAGCCTGCCCAGAGTACCCAGCACTGGCACAAGCAGGCAGTAGATGACAGGTGCCTAACCTCCACCCACTATGATGTTTCACTTTGTCACTGCCACTGGGCAAGACAGAAGGTGGGGAGTCACACTACAGCTTCAGTCTGCCTGCAAACTACAGTCTCCATGTGGGCCTGCAGGGGGGAGGCAGCAGGTACTGGCCCCTGCCCCTAGGGCCACTCCAGCCCAGGCAGTGCTGCTGCAGCAGGAGGCAATGGTGAGTTGGGCTTTGTGATTAGCCCTGGCTCCCCCCACCCTCCACCCCCGTGCCTGCAGCCAGGTCACATCACATTCCCCCCCTCCCCTCTTTCCCTTTGGCCAGACCTGCCTCTGCATCACGCACCATTCACCGCTCCTCTGAGGGACTCATCCAAGTCATTCTGGCACGGGCTCTGACTTAGGGCATCTTCAGCATGGGATGGAGCCAGTGCCATGTTAGTGTCTGCACTACTCCCCCCTTCCCCTCAAGTTACCAGCATCTGGCCACTGCAGCCCCAGGTGCACGAGTGGAGCCTCTCAGTGCTCATGCTGTGACCCCCTGCAATGGATAAACCTTCCCTTCCTCTCAGGCTACTGTGATCTGGCCATGCTCTCACTCCTGGAGAGTGAGAGTGAGTGAGTGGGGTGGGGTGGGGTGGGGTGGAGATGGGGACCTCTGTCAGAGGCTGCTTCCTCCTCTCCCTCCAGGCATGATGAGACATGTATTCTACAGGTGGCAGAAGGCCACCTCTGTTCCTCCCCAAAAACTATGCTCTGTGACAATTTAGTTAGTATGGGCCCTGGAGAGGGTATACACCCTACCCTATCTCTTTAGGTAACCTGAGTTGAATACATTCCTGAGGGAGGGGGGAAACCTGCTCCCTCTGCCAACATGACTGGCATCACATACCTGGGTGAGGGACTTGGGCTCCCTAGTGAGCTAGAGACTGCCAGTCTGCCCAGCAACCAGTGATGCTCTTCAAATTGGTCAGTTGGCTGGCAGCCAACAGGTGCTGGCCTCCATTGGACCAGGTAAATGAGGGCTATATAAGTTAAGAACTGCTCAGAAGGAGGGCCAGTAGCCATGATGAAAATTCAGAGAGAGAGAAGAGCTGGACCATCTGAAACTTGCATTCTCTCTCGAAACTCATGATCAAGAAACTACTTGCCTCCAGGGGGAGTCTCTGCCTGCCTCTGGATGATACTTGTGTGTAAGCTACCTGAGATCTAACTAGATATACAGCTTGCAGTAACTCAGATGCGTGATCAAAGGCTACTCCAGCCACCCTGTTTGCTCTATGGGATTTTTCTGATGTTACTCAACTCTGTACCCTATTTCAACCCTACTTCTTGTAACCAGTAGAGTTCTTCTTTGTACCTAGCATGGAAGACTTATTGGGAGTAGGTCTAGATTATGCCCTGGGGTCCCCTTGGTTCAGCTGACTAAGGAAGACCACTACTTGTGCTTACGAATGAGGGAAGATCCCAAGTTCTTGAAGTGAGTCAAGAACCCTCAAGGGCTACTAGTCCTGTGTTTCCAAGGGGACACCATGAGGATCAAGCCCATCCCTGGGTGGTGGTAGCAATACCCCCAAGCTAACGGGTGTGCTCCAGGAAGGAGGTTGGCCAGACATGACACACCCCCAGGGAGGCACTTGAAGCCTGGAAAGTGGTTGGGCGGAGTGAGGTGGGTGGCTCAGTGCACAAGCACCCCCTACTGGCCCACCACACTACAAATGAAGAAATGGAGGGAGGTGCCTACAAAGGATTGTTCAAGATTAGATACCTAAGCTCCTTATCCAGGGAATGCTGAAGGGAAGGCAACTCTGAAGAGCAAATCAGAGCATATGAAAAGGGGATGAGTAGGAAACACTAAAGCACAAACAGTGTCTGAATCCCAGCCCTTCAAAGCTTAGATGCCTGGCTCAAGGCTGCCAATAAGGTGCATCCAATCAGGATCCAGAGCACTTATTCCTCTTCTAAGGGTAGTCACTGTGCTCACAGGAAAAGAGAATCCTTTTTTTTTTTAATAATAGCTTAGTTGTTAGCATGCTTGTTCAGGAAGTGAGGGATGTGGATTATAGACCCTTCTCAGCCTGACAGGGTTCAAACTCACATGCTGGTCAAGATAAGGACAGCCTACAAATCACACTTCTGACTTCTTGGGTGAGTGCTCCAACCACTAGGACATTATGTAAAAGATCTTGAATGTCTTCTTAAGTAAAAATGACTATTTCTGTTGTACTTTGCACTGAATTCAAAGTATCAATATGAATTAGGTATCCTTGGAATGCATCTACCAAATCAGACCCCTCTGAGGAACTGCAAAGAATTTAAAGACAATTTAATCTCCATTCTAGCTTTGGCCCTTAAATAGGACTTCTGTCACAAATATGAAGAAAGACTTGTATTTAGATTAAACTGGATCACATTGTACTAACTGTCAAACCATTAAAAAATTTCTGGCAGGCAGCGCCCTCATGACCCAGCCAACCAGTCAGTGTCTACACATGTGCTGCTGCACACAAAAAAAAACTCTGCAAAGTAGTACTTGTATTTACAAGTATTTTCCTGCCACAAAGTTTACTACCTTCCTGTGCCCAAATAGGGATACAAGTGCAGATGCTTAGATGTTTACTACAGAGGTAATAGTCTTCTCCACAATAAAAGTCTCATGTAAATATGCCCTGTCTTGACTAAATTAGATTTGCTTTTTCTGTTTTTTCTGTTCACTCATCTTCTTCTGCTGTGGTATTCCCTGGCTGAATTTTAGGCTCTTGATATACATAATAAATAAATATATTCAGCTTCAATTTAATCCTTGACACATTTTAGAACTTTTTAATAGGGCATACTGAGAGTTTCTACTCTGTCCAGTACACAGTATATTAGATTTGCCCTACATCTGCCCATGTTACAATGACAAAAATAAGCAGAGGTTCTGATTGAAAGTAGAGCACCGAGCAAATAAGTATTCATTTTCATTTGTTGTCAAAAGCACCAGAAGTCATATGTTTGTTTTCTTTCATTTACTATTTACATTTGGTGTATAGGAAATTCAATGACAAATTAACAGTAAGTAGCTGTATATATTTGTCAGCTATACTTGTATGTTGAGCATACTTGTCAGTGTTAGATTAAAGCCAATTTAAAACTAGTACAAAATTATTTGTGATATGGATAAGCATATACACACACATTTTCAAATGTATTCTTTTGATATTGTCACATTTCACCCAGAGTTGAGTTTTATTGTGACACTTCTACGTCAAATATTTAGGATACCATCAGTTACCATCACCATAGTACCTAGGAGGAATAGAACTAAGAGGTGGTTTTAGAATAAGAAAAAAATCTCCCTGTATCCTCTAGATACCAAAGTCAACAAATCTGTAACCGTTGCAAAACAAATGTAGACCCTTGCTAGTATATACACCATTCACAGTGTGTGTTTTTTTTATAATGTGTACATATATGTATGTATGTATATATGTGTTTGTGTGTGTGTATGTATGCATACACATACACACACACGTAAAATGGAAATCTAAAGAATAATATATACATTATTGTCAGTGAGCTTTTAGGCAGGTTTTGTAGCTCAAACATTCTCAGGACAAATGACATTGATTTATTCTGCTTTACTGCAAATAAATTACATTTGAAAATATTTTTTTTCAAAAAATTCAGCTGTTTCATTGGTAATTTCATTAAATAACACAAAATATAATATTTGTTACAAGTGTTTCTAGAAAGCCAGAGGAGGTGGGGTAACACAGGGATTGCTTGTTTTCTTTTATCTGCATTCTTTCGCAGGAAAGACATTTACCAGATTATTATGCTAAACTCATAAATGGATCATGGAGATTGGGAATAAAAGCGATACTAGCATAATTTACAGTGGACAGTGTGAATGGGATATGAATTACTTTTCAAGTCACTTTAGACAATACTTGTCATTTTCAAGTAGGGCCTTTCCTGAACATTGCTTTTAAAACTAATTCTTGAAAAATTATGAGATGTATTGCTTAGTTATATCCATGTAAACTAAAGGCCAGGTTCTTTAATTTCACCTTGCTTTACAGAAAACTGGAATATGACAGACTTCTAGCCACTTTACTCCAGAGAAATAATGATATCTCATGAGCACAAGGACACAGACCTTTCCTGGTTCCACCAAGCTGTTAACTGCACTGGTAATATCTTAGTTCTGGTTATAAACAAAGAGACTTTCAGGAAAAAAAAATGTTCCACAATGAATTATTGTTCAGAAGAGATGTCTCTAAACATTAAACATATTTGTTACTGTAATTCACCAAATAATACTGCATATTCTTCCCCTTCATAGACTATGTATACTCCCATCAAGATCTGAGTAAGAAATATACTAATTTAAGAACTACTATAGTATACTTTATTTGTTAGGTGGTCCCACTTGAGGCCAAATTCCAGACTTTTTTATACTAAAGACACATATGAAAATGCCTCTTCCCCACTTATCATGATTATCTCAGTAGGTTGTACATGCATCTGGCATGTGAGAGATGCAAGTCCCAACTACACAGTGAGTTTCTCCCTTCTTCAGTCTTGCCTGCTGGAGGTGCTTAAGCATGTACAAACCAACAGTCATTGGACCAAAGAGAGACAAACCATTTCCTTCCTAGCTCTTGTGGACCCCTCACCAGTATATGGTTGTAGGTATACCCTGATAAAGTTTTCCAAATTCCCATGCTGAGCTCCAGAAAGGTGTTCTGAAAAATGAGTCCAAATGAAAAACAGATGCATTTATTGCAGCTAACAATGCTGCAAGACATTGAAATGGCTCATTCACTTATTGGCAATACAGGCATGCCCTCCTCACTCTGCTTTGCTGGTGTGACCAGGGGCAGACTATAATCTGGGGTAGCTATAGATTACCATGCATTCAAAACAAGGAAATCTGCCTCTTCAATTCCCTTTTTTACCCAGGGCACCTCCTGAGGCATCACACTTACATACCATTTGAGACTTCAGGTTAGAAGTAAAACGATAATCCATTAGCAATCTCATTAGTGATTAATGAGTCATTTTTCCCGGTTTTAAAAAAATCTGTGGGGAAATTAAACACTCGCTATAAAGGGCAACCTTAATAAAAATTGCAGTCAAGATGGAAATAAATTCATCTTGATGAACTCACTAATGTTAATGTTTACAAAGAGAAGGTATAGCACTTACTTAATTGTACATTTTTCTTTGCAAATTATAACTGCCAAGGAAACAATACTCTCTGCACTTTTTCCAGTTAACATAAACATAATACAACTCATGTGTTTAGGAAGTTGCAGACTACATTGTCTTTAAAAATATATAAGAAGGTGCATTTGTGTCATATGTGGGGTCATAATAAATATTTCCCCAAGGGTGAGACTTCTGCTTATTGCATCATACAAACCTGCCACAAAGATATTACACATTTCTCAAGTAGTATCTATGTGTCTGGTTTTTTATTTTATTACACCATAAATTCTGTGAACGTGTGACCAGTTGCTATTTCTGGAGTGAATAACATCTTAATCACACAAGAAACTTAACATGCATCAGGGGCCTAAGTGAGACTAAAATTTAGATGTTCCACCTTTAAGCACACTTCAAATTTCTCTCTGTTTAGATGGGGGGTTTTCTTCCTGTTATTATCTCACTTCTACAACACAAGCCCCTATACACTCATATGTTGCTTTGATTCATGATTAGAACAGGTAGTTAAGAGACTTTTATTCCCAGCTGTAGCATGGACTTACTATGTGACCTTGGGCAAATCACTTCTTTGCTTCACTTTCCTCATCTATAAAATAGGCATAATACCAACAAACTTTTGGAAAGACGTTTGCCTGCTTCAGATGAAAGTTGTTTTACAAATGCAAAGCATTAGCTGTTGCAAACTATAAGAACTAATTGCATTTCAGTGTAGCGTAAATGGCCTGGCAAAGAGCAGTAGGTAATTAATGAATGTGAGCCGACATATGACTTTTAGCTTTCTTCTCCACAGATTAAAAGCCTTAACTGGAGGAAAATGAAATGTGATGAAGATTCATACAGAAGTCTCTCCTCCCTTGTTAACAAAAGTGTCCCTCTATGTGTTTATGGAATCTTTTATTCCAGAAAAAAAAGCTTATGCTTATGTCTGATTTAGTTGCCCACTGAAGCAATGGGAATTTAAAAGAAAGTGGGGGAATTACCAGTGAGAAAGACAGATTCAGATGAGAAACTGTCAGTGAAAAAGGAAGAGGCTCAATCTAATGCCAGCAGTCAGATACCACTGAACTCCTGAAACTGCCCTCTCTCCCCCTTCCCTTTAAATCTAATTTTCTGTTGGTAAAGTGCCTGTGGAATTTATATTTCAGACACGTGGCATATGCAGAACCATCCAGTTTCTGGTACTGCTAACTTGATCTCAGCCCTAACTCACAACCAACCACCAAAGGGATTGCCAAACAAGGTATTTCCCTGTTAATGTTTTTCAATAGAGCCCTATCTGCTAGGAATTCTCCAAACTTGCCTACTTGATCAGACCAAATGATAAAGTCAACCTGGGCTGAGATGTTTGAAGTTAGCTTGGTGCATGTACACCTTTTAATTTGATCTTAATAAGCAATCATTCACTTATTAGGGCACTCACTTGGGAGCTGGAAGCCCCATTTTTAAAACCCTTCTCGGATGAAGTGACATTAGTCTAACCTACCAGAAAAGAGCCTTAACCATCAAGCTTCTGACAACTCTGAAACAAGTTTCTCATGTTCTCTCCTGTTGAAACTATGCTGTGTGTATAAATAATTAAATATTCATTTGATCTGGGACTCTGATCTGGCCCTCTTCCCAATCTCAGTTGACTGTCTTAGCTACTGGACCATACAATCACTTACTTAAGCCTTATATTTTAAGAATACTCTTACTCTCCAGTTATCAGGTGAATTACAATAAATTTTAAGTACTGTACTCTCACTACCTGGCTACACTGGAAATTTCAAATGGCTTCTTCTATGGAGTTTAAATTAATCAGTAGTCTGGAAATCAGCAGCTCTAGAAATGTCCTGGGTCTCCATTTGAGTTATCCCTAAGAAATTCTCAGGAGCTTGCCAACGCTCTAAGCTGTGCGAAGATTTCCATTTTAAAGAAATACAGGTGCACAATTACTGAGCTATTGTAAAGAGAAGCATTACAGGAGAGAAATAAGTAGCCCCAGAGAGTTGTCCAAACAACAAATAGAGTTAGTAAATTGCTGAGCAGATACACACATTCTGATGAACCAGCTTTTCAAAGCTTTCAAGACCCATGCTAGAGTTGGTTGAAATGTTTTTCATCTGGTTTTCCATCAGAAAATGACAGTTTTTCAAAATGGAAATGCCCCATGGGGAAAATATCAATTTTGATGACGCTTTCAAAAGAAATGGCATGGATGGAAGGGAAATGAAACAAAATGAATGGAAACCCACTGCCAAATTCCCTGTCTCCCTACCTCTTTTTCCACCTCCTTTTCAAGCCAGGAGTCAACTGCTGCTCCATTTTGGTTCTTTTGAAAATGATTGCCACTTAAAAAGTTCCTCTCTTGGGGAAAGGGTGTATGCTTGTTTTTAGCCTCAGGGATTTAGGCATTGTGGGGAAGAGAAGAGGCACAGGATTCATAACTAATTCCAAAAACCCAATATTGAGGCTTAACTACACACTAAGATAGTTTCTTATCAGACTCCATTGCTAACTCTCATCCCAAGATGCTATCTAGCATGGTCATTTCACTATTTATGAGTGCCAAGGCTATAACATGCATAAGAAGCAAGAGACAAGTACTCTTAAGAATTATTACACAACTATTTATGAAGTCTTGTCAAACCCACCCTCCCTAATTGGCTACCCTGTTCCTAACAGGCCACCTGCATTTCCCATGTTCAGTTATCATGCACAAAAAAAACATCTATTTTACACTACAGAAAATATTGGAATGGAATGAAAAAACAATGGAATAATGGTTTAATGGAAAATATAGAAACAGTCCTGAAAGTGGCAATACAAATCTAAGACCCCCATTTTTCCAGGAGAATGCCCTTATCAATGGATATCTCCTCCTGTTTGCTCTCTCTGTCTTTGGCCTTAAGAGTCTTGTATTATTTTGTTTATAGTAACACAGCTTAAAAGCATGATGTGTAGAGAGCGTGTGCTTTCCTTGCTCCCCTCTCCACTCACCACCACTAGCCACCCCACTTGTTTAGGGCTTTGGGAAGAAGGAATACGTGGGTTTGAATCCTCTGAAATGGGGTGGGGGGGGATTAAAAACTTGGATCTCCCATTTTCTAAGAACTTGGTACCACACCTTCCATACTTTTAAATAAATTGACTGCTGCCACTACATTTGGAAAGGAATTCAATCCTGTTAAACATTTCTGGACCAAGCTCCTCAGCAGACTTAAGTGCAGGGATATTGATTGATGCCTATGTCAAGCTGTGGAGTGATGTCAAAACTGAGATGCTTGAGGGAATACGCAGAAGTAGAAATTTCAGGCACCTAGGAAAGTCCAAAAATAATGGATTTTAGGCACTTTCAGGATTAGGCAATGTCTGAGCAGGGATTTCAGAACTTCAGAATGGAAGTTAGACTGAATTTGTTACCAAGGGAACTTAGCTTTGGAAACCTAAATCCTTTCTGGGATCTAGTCTTAGTTTTACTTGTGAGTACTGAAAGCATAGTAAAGCCAATATTTTATTTAATTTTTGCAAATATATATGTAAATGACTGAAATGTAAAAGCAACCAAGGAATAGGACAAATGCTTATTATATATTCAAATAAACAAAACTATCCACATTGTATTTTTAAAACAATTATTGTATTCTCAGTATTGGCAGATATACTGTAATGTGAACAATTAACTATTGCAGAGAAGGGATTTGTTGATAGAAAAAACCCCAAAAACCTACATTTCTGTCACAACTATTTGAATATGCTTGTTGATTCAATTAAAGTCAAACAAGTTCCTGATATCCTGAGGTAAAGACATAGAAAATTCAAACAAAAGAAAATGGTACCATGATAATAGTAGCTCACCAAATACACAGAAGAAAAGTTGAATAAATTCTACGGCAGCTCTTAAATTCTTGGAGCAGAAAAATTATGTGAAAATTTATGCAACCTCAGAAGTCTTGAAATTACAGAAAATGAAGAGCTGTAGCATTGAAAGGGGCTCAGTTCTAACCTCAGTTCTCAAGTCTTTCCCCAGTTTGACACCAGTGAGGGGAGTCTTGGCTCACCACAGTGTGGTCAAGATTGAAATTGGGCTCTATATCAAGATAAGAAAGGCCTCCTACTGTTTTATGTAAGTAAAAGAAAGGAGATCAGAGGAGTGGTGAAGCAGATATGCCCTGAACGCCAGACACAGAAAGCACTTTCCTGTGTGTTTTCCCTCCTAAAATGAAAAGGATTTTTCAAAAGAGCTTTTTCTTAGGAACAGAGATGAAGGGAGGAGAAGTAGGGAGGTCTTGCTGTGCCTGGCAAACTAGCACTTTTAATTTGGCCACTTTTTTCTTTAAGTGGCAGAGACAAAGAGAATAAGGATGCACTGAGTAGTAAAATATTCATGAAACAAAGCTGATGGCTAAGAATAGCTGGTGTTTTTATATTTTGACTAATGCATTGTACTATATAGACCTAAGTTTCCTCTCCCTACCTCCCCCATATTTGCAACTTTGCATTTGCTGATTCAAGACTCCCTGAATGTGTTAGCCCCCTGGTCTAGCTATCCTAAAGGAAAGGAGAAAATAATTAACTGAAAGAGAAAAAATGAAAAGAAAAGGGAGGTTGGGAAATATTTGAACTAGCTAGTTTTGTAGCCTACACACAGAAAGGTTAGGGTACCAAAATAATGTTTTTTCTCTTCTGAGTTCATGCCAATGGGATTACTAGTTAAAGCCAGCTTGCCTCACAGTAGTGAGAAGGGTCATTTTAATGAGCAACCCAGAACTTGGTAGTTAAGATTTTACCACTGACTGTGCTGGTCATGGACGTTAGGGCTGTGTGAAGCTTCGGTCCCTGATTCGATTCAGCAGAGATTTGGCCCAATTCGGTGGCTGAATCTCTGAATCCAGATCGAACTAGGAGACCCTTTAATCTCTCCAAATTGAATCAGAACCCTCCAAATCAATTTGGAGAGATTTGGAAAGATTTGGTGATTCGGACATAGACACAGTTTTAACTGTTTTTTCTACATACCACTAGGTACCAGGCAGTTCATGAATGCTGCGATGCTGGGGTAGATGGAGCATCCCACAGCAGTGAAGGGGACTCCCCAGCATGCTCTGCAGCAGACCCAGAAGTGGACCAGAAGCACTTATGGTCCAGTTCTGGGTCCGCTGGAGAGCACCCAGGGCCCTTCCCCCCGTGCCTCCCCCCTGGCTCAGTGACTGGTGCCTCCTGGGTCTGGGGGGGCATTCAGGGTCCCCCTGTGGCCAATTGCTGAACAAAGGGAGTGCAGGGGTAGGGGGCTGCATGCTCAGGAGTGGACCCAGAAGTGGACCAGAAGTACTTCCAGCCCATTCCAGGTTCTCCACCGAGCACCCAGGGGAAGGGCCCCAACACTCCTGTGTGACACTCCATCTGCCCCAGCATAGCAGCATTCATGAACCATGCCTATTACCTCAAGGCATGTAGAAAAACCAATTGTGAGCTGTGTCTATGGCCAAATGGCTGATCCTCTCAATTAGCATCAACTCTTCACACTGGGATTTGGCTGAATCGAATCAGGGACAGTGATCTGAATGAACAAATTGAATCACTGTCCCCAATTTGGGCCATATCTAAATCCAAATCAAATACAGCCTGTTTTGCACACCCCTAATAGACATCTCTTACCCCAAAAATCTTCTTCCAGCTCTCCAGTTTTTCAAAAAGTAAATATATTTCCTGTCTTATGTACAAAGATTGGAAACCATTAATGGTTGTAGTTTTCTCTGGTTAGGGAATCCTAGGGGAAACTATACTGTGTAGCATTTATAGAAGGGAGAGGGACATAAAGTCCTCTACCAAAGCTCAACAGGAAAAGGACCCAAAGAAAAACTTCCTAAAGCAAAGAAGGGACATTTTGGAAGGGTAGAAGATCTTCCCTCCCCTAATAACAAGAGAAGTTGAAGAACTCAGTGGGCCCATCTACACAAGATGCTACATCACCGTAGCATCAGAAGGCACAAACCATGATGCCACAGCTATGTTGCCATAGCAACGCACTCCCTCGCCATAGCGTGTCACTACATTGACATGATAGCTAAATATAACTATGCACCACCATCACAGTGCAGTAATGGCTGTTACAGGGAGTTGTTTAGAAAGTATGGCTGTATAGGAAGTACTAAATGATGGTACAGTAACCACAGTGCCATAGACCCACCCACTGGCACATCTTGAGGGAGAGAGATAACATACACAGGAATTCATAAAGGAGAAAACAGATTAGCAGAAGGGACCACAAAATATGCACATTTCAATGGATATGAGCCACTTTTACCTTAATCCATTTCTACAAAGCATAATGTTTATTAAGAAAGGGGACAAGATTTTTTTTTACAGGATTGCTCAAGGAAAATACAGATTCTTGTCTTTAGTAGCTTATGTCAGTCAGTAGTGAAGGAAGATCATTGCTTTTTGACAGCTGTCCACTGACTCTTGTGAAGTGTGCAGTGGAAAGTCTCAGAATGACAAGCGTGACAACCAACCAACCTATAGATTACCAGACTATAGGAGTTGTCTGTTGCATGTAGTAGTTAGCTGTTACTGTTCAAACTAAATGTTAGGGACCATCTGATAAATTATTGAAAAAAGCAAGGAACAGTTGAAAAATCAGTATAATCCTTACATTAGAAACATATGTGAAGTAGCAGGCAAACAACAATCCAGGTTTGCTATTGGTAAGCCACTGAAGACTTTATAACCAAGACTGAATGCGTGGTTCTAAGGGATGCCTTGAATTGTATACTGGCATACTGTATTATACCTTGTTCTGCTATTACACCAGGGTGTTTCAGAAAATGATGGCAATTTTGAAATTAAAACCATTGTGTGCAATGATCATTTACTAGACTACATCACTTCTCTGCATAGTCATAAAGGACGGGTGCACTAAACAATGCCACTATCGGCATTCCCTGTTGCTGTGTTGTTTCCCAGTTACTGCACACAATTGCCTTTAGTTTCTAAAATGTCCTCATAGCAATTCTGTGGATGCCTGTGCATTATGAGAAAAACAGTCTTCTCTGTCTCCGGATTACCTTATTAAAAATCCAAAATCTGTGGGTCTGCAGGGTTTGGGTCTCAAAGGGTTTGCAATCAGAAAGGCACCATGTGCAGATGCCAGAAAGCAAATCAACTTGTGTTTATTTCTGACCAAATTGACTCTCCAAGGACCAGAGCCCACAGGCTCCGAAATTGTAAAGCAACTGCTATTGGAAGAGGAATGGGAGTGCAGCTGAAATGAGCAACTTCTCTTTTTTCTGGAGAAGTGCATGAAGGCAGGAATGAAATCTGGTAGTCCACACATCAACCCTGTATTTATATCCTTTCAAATTGTGTATATAATCTTTCAAAATGCCCAAGAGGCCATGGTTCCAGTCTTTTCTACTTCCTTCTGCCTCATGAATTAAAGCAAGACTATCTTCAATATGCCTTGGTGTAAAAATGGCAACTAAGCAGAAAAAAAGAACCATAATTGTTAAATAGCATTTCATCAAAGTATCTTCCAAATAACTAAGCACCTTGTATATTATTTCTCTCTAAGCGAGATAATGGGTTTTAAAATACATTAGTCAGAGCTATGTTACAGAAGAGAGTGAATTTTAATAAAATATATGCATGTCAAACCACATTCATGAGTAATTTATATATTTCTTTGTAATTCAAGGCTGTAGAAAATATGATTCTAAGAACATAAATGTAAGGCTCTCTGTCTAAATATAGTATTCCTGTAGAGGCCAGAGATTTTTTACTTGACTGAGTTGGTACTGGGTCTAATTTCTGAGTTAGGGATTTGTGCACTGGTCCTATAAAATTAAAACCACAAACAAGTCATGTTGGAGGGAGATGGACTGCAGCTTTGGAATGTAGCAGTTATAATGACTCTGCTGAAACATTTTCTGATCTTCTGTTCTGATTCTCCTAAAAGCTTCATAACCTAAAGATGCCCCTATTTAATTGTGAGCTAGTATAAGATAAAAGGAAACTCAAAGCATAAACCATTACTCTAGAAACATTATTAATGCTATGAGGCAATGTTTCTACAAAGCAATATCATCCCAACCTGTTTATGACTATATAACTAAGTAGAACCTATAGAAACACTTACTTCATATCAGTCTGCTGATGAGATTATCAACCCACTAAAATAATACAAAATCATAGTTGGTAGAGGGACTGTATAAAAATGTAATGTTCTAACATAATAGATTTAAATATTTTAGTATTTAAATATTTTAGTAGAAACTGATCTACAAGTAATACCGACAATCCCAATGAATCTTTCCATTCAGAGAATAAGTCAGTTTTAGCAGCCTCCACAGACCGTATTTACTTAAATACAAGATAAGGATTGTATACCGATTCAGTATGGGGAAAACCCCCCCTCTTATTTTAGAATTGAGTAGAGGACAGGCAAGCAACTGCTGTAGCTCTGGATGGAGCCAGGGTTTCTCATGTGGGAGGTGGGGGCGGGTGCATGGGAGAGCATGGGGAGGACCAGGTGATGTGGAGAATGGAGAGAAAGGGCAGCAGGGGGGTTGCAGAGGAAAGGGTGGGTAGAACTAGGGTTGTGCAGGGAAAGGACACATGGAACATGGGGAAATGTCACAAAGAAAGGGCATGTGGAGCAAGGGGAGCACACTGGAGAGGGGGACACAGGGGACAGGGCTTGTGGTGTTGGGGGAGCACAGGGAAGGGATGCACAGAATGAGGGGCTCATGGGGGAAAGGATATGTGAAGCAGGGGAAAAGGGACGGTGGAGAAAAGGGAGAGCAGGAAAGTGGGTGCAGAAAGAGTGCACACGGTGTAGGGGCAGTATGAGGGGAAGAGTCCATAATGCAGGGGATGGGACATAGGGAAAGGGCATGTGATGGGGGGGGAGCACAGGGAAAGGGATGTGCAGAGCAAGGGCAGTGCAGGGAAAGGGACATAGAAGAAGTGGACAAGTTGAAAAAGTGGAGCATAGTGTGAGATGGGTGCAGGGAGGGACATGGGGAAATGGATGTACAGAGAAGAGGGTGTGCAGGGAAGAGGCACATGGAGTGGCAGGAAAGCTGTTGCAATCCAGCCCCAGCCCCAGCTTGGGCTGAAGTCAAAGCTACTGCCTGGCCCAGCCAAGTCCTTCATGCTCCCAGTGAAAACAACAAGAGCAGCTGCAAAAGTAAAGAGGGACAAGGCAGGTGCAAAAGGGGACAAGTGGTAGGAGGGGGAGGCATGGGGGAGTGGGCAGCAGGGGGAATGGCACAGGAGGGGACCAACCAGACCAACCTATTGTACCAACTATATAGTTGGGAGGGATGTTAGACAAACTTTAGAAGGCAACATTCCCTCTTCTCCTACCCCTCTTCCAGTATCCTTGAAAACATAATCAAAAGGAAAGGCAGTTTCTAATCTAGCCCATATTAGGTATTTAGTTCTGAATTGGGCTACTGTAACCAATCTATGCTGGATGACTTTCTACCACTGCAGAAATCCTCAGAGCATGTACAGCATCAAGTCAGAACTCTTAAGAATTAGTCTTTTTGCTGCAACTGGTAAAAAGGGATTGCTGATCTGCACTGTCCCTTCTGACTTCCCACTAGTTAAAAAAATACCAGAAAGACTTGTTTGAATTTCACTATTTGGAATGAAATCCTTAGTTTAATTTTGTGCATCTGGGTTTCAGAAAAATCAGATGCCAAATTCATCAGGGCACAAACCCATAGTCATATGGCATCTCTGAATATAAAACATCCACAGGGAGGAGTGATGAACTGTAGCAGGATGAGCACAACTCACTGTTCAGCAGCATAAAATGTATCATGCTCTATGTCCCAGGATTCTGCAAAGGCTTCAGAAGAGGAATCTTTTTTTTCTGAACATTATTCAAGACTCTCTGGTAGGCCATCTCTGAATCAGAGAGCACTCAGTATGCAGTTACCTCAATGTATAAGGTATGACAAAAAATAGGTTTCTAAGTTCTCTTCCAATGCAGTTGGAGAAGGTGTGATGAAAGTGGGTGCCTGATTATGATAACAGACTCCATTTATTTGTGCACCTTGAGCATTTATACACACTTATACAACTGCGAGCATCACAGCACTGAGTGCTTTTCAAAGCGTCCGGCACTGCAGAACTTGCATGTGTAAAAATACCCCTTCTGTCTGCTCAACCTTTTAAAAACTTTCAGGTACCATGGCTATTTCTTCAGATATTAACTGAAACCCAGCCTACAAAAAGGGCTACCTCTGAAGAGTAATTATAATTACTTATATAATTACCTTCAAGAGCAAATTGGATGCTTATCTTGCTGGGATCCTATGACCCCAGCTGACTTCCTGCCCTTTGGGCAGGGGGCTGGACTCGATGATCTC
>NW_017728948.1:49603907-49616364 GCF_001723895.1 Crocodylus porosus
GGGGTGGGGAGAGTGGGAGCTCCTAAGCTCGCTGTTCCCTGCAGGCAGACTCGATACCACCCTTCCCCCCAACAAGCAAAGGTCTATTTAGTAAGCGGGATGGGTGCTCTAACTCATGGCACTTTATGTCAAGTGCCATGGATTAGAGTGGGGTCCTTGAACATCTGTCAGCACCCCTGAAGGCATCTCACTAGTAACATGAGTAAAGTTATACAAGTGGCTGTATAAATGTTTCCAGAAACAAAACCAAAGGAAATCTGTACACTGCTTTGGGATTCTCCAGGATGTAAAGATTTTTTTTTGTACAATTTATTATATTTCTTTAACAGGAATAAAACAGGTACCTTTTCATCCATTTCCTTTAAGACATTGTTCCTGGATTCATTTCTGAGACTGGTGCAATACTTCTAAGAATGACAAACGTTTACCTTGTACATACAGTTGGAAGATCATTCTCTGAAGACCAACCAAAACAGACTGCCAGAATTATGTGAAAATAGATCTTCTTGATACTGGAAAATTATATGATTTACATCAAGGAAGAACATTTCAGTAGTAGCTCCACAGTTATGTGGACATTTAAGAACAGTCCTATTAGCTCTTTTAACCCAATGATGTATTCTTTATTTCCCTACTGTAACATCTCAAACTTCTCTCTCAGTAGACAACGAAGTGTAAAATAGTAAATATCCTTCTTGACATGTCTTTTTTTTAATCTTCATGTACTCTATATGCTTTTGTTCAAAAAGTTTATACTCTTCTCTTTCACACAAAAATAGGATCCTAAGCATCAAGAATTCTTCCCATCTCATAACAGAGATAAATCCAAGATCGTTTAAATGTATAGACTAGGGCTGTGCAAACTTTCGGAAGCTGATTCAATTCGGAGGAGATTCAACTCAATTCAGTGGCCGAATCTCCAAATCCAAATTGGGAGACCCATCAAAATATCCAAACTGATTTGGAAGCCTCAGAATCAATTCATAGAGATTTGGAGATTTAGAAGGCTTCCAGGAAACAAACTGAGAAGAGGGAGTGGGATGGGTTGATCTTCCCTATATGGCAAAGGCTGAGAGCAGGAGAAATACTGCTCTGATATTGAAACCTGTAGCTGGGCAGTGACTGTGATCTTTCTCTCAGTTCTCTCCCAGCCACAATGCTTTGGGGGAGGGACATATAAACAACATCTCAAGCTCTGTCTGAAGTGATCTGTGCCTTTTGTGAGCTGTCTTTCTCTTGGCTCTGGCTTGCTATCTAGTTTCTTGGTAGCTAGTCTATCTTCTTGTAAGTTGTATCCAATCCTTTCCTATTTACTCTTGCCTACAATCCTTATTGTTATCCCTATCCATTCCTTTCAACTTATTTTTCCCCAAAAATCCTCTTATTTGTTCTTGTTAGTCTACCTTGATTCTTTCCCCCCACAAAAAGAAATCTGTGTTTTCCCTAACAGTGTGTCATCACTATACAGGAAAGCACAATATATATTACACACACATGCATACATTTTGCAGCACACCGAACATTATGAAGCATGCTGGAAAGGCAGGTGCCAGGTCTTCTCGCAAGAGAGGGAGAGGGGGCAGAGAGAAAGCTGCAAGTTCCACCCCCCCACAAACACAGACACAGCCTTTTTCCTGGAAGTGATGCATCTTCTGCTGCTAGTGGGAGCAAGGAGGTAGTAGCAGTACCTGCACCTTCACCACCATCACTAACCAAAAGTAACATGACATTCTTCACCCTAATTTCAATTCTCAGTGTGAGCATTGCAGTGCCAGAGGAAAAGCTGGATCTGGAAGCAGAGGAGCTCAGGGCCATAGCAAAGGATATTCTAGGGAAGTAGGGGGAATCTGAGTTTGTGCTGCACACCCCTCAAAGTTCCCCTAGAGGCAGGTCTCCTTCTCTGGAAGGCACTTTCAAGGAGGTTGTGGGGGCAGATGGCTCAGATTCTCCTCTTGTTGTGCCTCTGCCTGGTGAGAAGGGGGATAAGACAGGATCCCCACCCTCAACCTAGAAGCAGGGAGGTGGTGTAGTGTGGGGTCATTCTGAGATCACAGGTGATCCCAGGTATGCTACCTGCCAGCACTTCACCATCATGGTATTGCTGCTGCACCAGTCAGAGTGTGCCCAAAAAGAAGTCTCCCTCTTGCTTCCAGGCTCCCATCCCCAAGAAGCAGAGGCAGGCCACCCTGGACCACTGGGGAAAAGGTGGAGACAAAGTGAGGCATGTTCCAAAGGCAAACAAGGTCACTCAGAGCATTGGGGAGATGCTTGATCTGGATGGCCAGCCCTTCTGCTTTGTTGAATGTCCACGGCTCAGGTGGTTCATGATGCTTGTGGCCCCTTCCTACCAAGTGCCCGCACACACCACCTTTAGCAGGATGGTGTTGCACTCCCTGTATGAGGCAAGCAGAAAGTACTTGAGGGAGGACCTGCAGAAGGCAGGACTGCAGGTAGCTTTGCACTTCACCTCAGACATCTGGAACAGCCCGAGTGGAGATCATGCATACCCCTCCTTCAAAGGGTACTGGTGCAATAAGTCAGGGCATCAGTGGGCTCTTCAAGTAAAGGTGATGAATGAGTCCCACATGGCAAGGAAGATCATGTTGGCCATGAACTGCATGGTGCAGGGGTGGCTCATTGAGCAGGGCAAGCTCACCTGTGTGTTCAAGATCACCGACAATGGGGCCAATATGGTCAAGGAGGTGTGTGATGCCACTTAGTTGGCATCTGCAAGTTCCACCTCATTGTCAGGGATGCTTTGGAGGGGGACAGGGCTCCTGGTGATGGCGCCATCACTTCCAGCCAGCTCATTTCAAAATGCCAGGAAGGTGGCGAGCTACTTGCACCAGAGCATCAAGGGGGGCAAGATGCTGTGAGACCAACAGGCAGAGCTGAGCAGCCTGCAGCACAAAATCATGCAGGATGTAGAGACTCAGTGGAACACCACATACCTGATGCTAGAAAGACTGGTCAAGCAACAGAAGGCCATCCATGAGATGGTCTTGCTTGGGGAGGTTGGGATCAGCAGCTCCCTTAACAAAACTGAGTGGGATACCTTCTCCCAGATTTTGGTGGTCTTCCAGCCATTCCTCAAGGCCACCAAGAGCCTCACTGCTAGTGATGCCCTCCTTAGCCAAGTGATCTCCATAGTGAAGGAGCTTGGGAATGAAATGGAAAAAGTTCCAGGGGATTGATGTTCCTGGCTACAGCAAGCCACTTTCACTAGAGGTGCAAGCACTGATGAAGCAGCTGAAGGAGGTCATCAAAAAATGGCTGGCTCCATTGTGGTCCAGTACAGTCCATGTGCTAACAGGCATGTGTAACCTGAGGGTAAAGGGAAGTGTCTGTAGGAGCAAAACCCTCAATCACTGGATGGAGGTGCTGGTGAACAGTCAGGGAGGCAGAAGGGCAGAGGAGGGGGAACATGGAGGAGGGGGATCCACTTTCTTGTGCCAGCACTCCAACCACAAGCCAATCTCCTCCACCACAGCTGCTGCCAGTGTGGCCCAAGGGATTGGCTTCAATGGTAAGGTCCAAAGGTACCAGACCCCACCATCAGGCAGGTAGCCCAGATGCCTTGGTGGCTACCTATCTCACTGAGGATGTGGAGCCACTGCACTGCAACCCTTAGCCAAGTGGGTAACCCACAGCCAGGTGTGGCAGGATCTAGCCACTGTTGCCCAGGAACACCTGTCCTGTCCACTAACCATTGTTCTAAGCGAGAGGGTGTTCACTATTGCTGGGGATATAGTGACACCCCACCGCACCTCCTTGGATCCTGGTTTGGTGGAGCAGCTGGTGTTCCTCAAGGTGAACCTCCCACTGCTGGGGTTCCCCAAGCTCCATCTGCAGACAGGCTGAGTGCCACCCTCTTCACTCTACACCTATTTGCTTTTTTATTTGCTTTCAGAACCTCGAGGCGCACTTTCACAGAAACCCCTGCACCTATCTCCTTGAAACATGGCAGGATTCATGTCCTCTGAAAGTCCTACCATTCCTGCTGTTTTCAGCTGAATCTGCAAAAAAAATGACAAAGTTATAGGTATTTTACTGATTCCCCATTATAATTTATGGCCCAATCTCTGAATCAGTGCCAAATCTCCAAAGCCAAATTGGTTGAATCGAATCAGGAAAGTGATTCAAGTCACTGAATCAAATCACTGTCTCTGAATCTGAACCAAATACTTGCTGCTTCACACAGGCTTTACACCAAATCTAAATTGTTTTTTCCTTACTGTGGGAAAGCAATACTATTGTGTCCCTCTCACATATCTGTTAGTCTCTTCTGTGGATGACATAAAGCATGACTGTGTGATAAGTACATATTGATTTAAGCATAAAAACACTGCTGATAATTAGGAGCCAGGCACTCTTTGTGAAAGGAAATAAGGCTGAAAAATGTTTACTCAAGTTTTGTGGTGCATATTTATTGCTTTTAAAGAGGTTCCCTTTTCCCAAGATGCCCTCAAGTAGCATGTGTCATGCTGAAACCAGGTCACACATTTTTAGAAGCTACAAGTTCTCTCCAGAGAATATTGCCCAGCACCTGAAAATCTTCAGATTATTTCAGTCTTATTTCCTTTCACAAAGAGTACCTGGCTCCTAATTATCAGCAGTGTTTTTATGCATAATTCAATATGGACTTATCACATAGTCATGTTGACTTAAACATTTTACATTAAAAAAAAGTGGTCCTAACACTTAACCATTAATTTATGCATATTTTATTACAATCAACTGATACATTTTAATTATAATAAATGATAATGTTAGGATTTTAATACACATCCTTTAATCTTAAGCCACCAGTAGCCAAAAATAAAAGTACTATCACATTAAACCAGTCACACTTCATTCTTAAAAGTATTCCTTTTATATAACTTATGTTTCTTGCACCAACCATCAGATAACAAGAACTTATACATGCAACCAAAGCTGCTAAGTGTAGCATGAATATTTTATAGTTTTATCCCTCAAAACTATTCCAAATCAGCCCATGATGTAAATGTAATGCAGTTGCACATGACACTGCTCTCTCATTCTTGCCCCCTGCCACCTGTTAAGAAGGTGAAGCTTCCCCTTTATATAATTGTCAAGTATCTCAGTCACTTGCAGACCTGTAGGACACTGCCTGCTGATTGACTAGGGTGGAACCATTTCTAATTGGAGATCTACACACCCACGTTTTCCTGCCACAACTTGTCATTAAAGGAGTTGGTTCAGTACCTGTACATGTAGTCCCATTAGTAGTCACATCATTGTCCTGCGAAGGTCCTACATTCCTGAGGGCTCTGCCACCCCTACACCCTCGCCCATTCCACCGGGTTCTGATCAGCCAGTTGGTCTTTCAATGTGACCTTGGTTCCAATCAAAAAAAAAAAAAAAAAAACCCAGGAAAACAAGAAAACAAAACAGGCACTCCTGGCCTGGGTTATTGTTCCGGCTGCTTTTAGCCAAGAGCAAACCAAATTGACCTTCATGAGATCAGTCCATCTTTGGTGGCTCTCTCTGAGCCTCTTGTTGAGGTTGCCATGATTCCCTTTAGCACATTAGGTCCATCTGTGACACCATTTTTGGCTTGTGCCACTTTTACACACTTTATAGTACCGCAAAATCTAGAGTGCCCCCTCTATTAGGGATATTATGGTACAAAACTCTGCCAGGCTCTGCCAGCTCCCAACGTGTAAACAAACAGTTCTGAGCCCCACCAGGTCAGTAGTCTTTGCTCTAATTTCCCTCTGTGGGGCTTACTCCCTGCAAGTCTCCTACCAGCTCTCCACCTTGCTCTCAGGGTTCCATGCAGGTGTGTCAGCTAGCTCCTCCCCCTTCCAGTTCTACACTCCCCTCTCTTTCCTGTCCCGGGCTCTTCTTTATACCGGCATGGGAGTTCCCTGTCCCTCCCCTCCAGAAACACCTGAGTAAGGGAGATTTCTGCCCAGTTCTTTGGAGCTGTAGACCTGGGGTCGCTAAGCTTTTGTTTAGCCCTTGTGCTTTGGAGCACGGTGAATCTTTCTCTCTCTCACAATAATAAAACTACCTACCTTGATCAAGTTATAGCATGCTAGGAATTGAGGTGCTCAGATGTGGGGCCCTGTAAATTCAACTTAAAATATTTGGAGCCATTTCATAGCCACTCTATGTTCCATAAGGTGTAAGTAAAGAGAGGGTACTTAGGTCACTGGTGTGATCCAGTATGGCAATTCTTATCTCAATTCCCATCATTTAGATAAGGAAAATGAGACAGAAAAAATAGATAATTTAGGGAATCCAATATTACATAGGAAATTTATGGACAATTACAGGTAGCCATATAGCTTGAATATCCCAGTTTTGTTTCATTAATTACTAAATCCTTATTTTTCCTTTACTCCATTGAGTTCCAGGTGGCTCATCCACTATGCATTTGGAGGTCCAGTTTCCACTTTAGCAATGTTTAAAAATAACTAAAATAACTATAGGCTTAATATCCATAGTTGACCAGATAATGGGGTTCTTTCAACTACCAATAAATAATATTTGAATATTATTTTCTAAAATCAAAAGAGTAATTATGCCCAGAGAAGTTGACGATAAATGCTTTTAAAAAGTGATAGACCTGGCGTCATTTTGGTTCTTATCCTCAAAAGTGTTTGTTGTTTATCTCTGACTCAGGTGCCCGGGTACCCTTAAAATTTTTACTATTTCATTATTCATTTATTCCAACTAAATGTGGTTTATTCTATTTGATCAAATGCTCATGTATTGCCTGTAGACCAAAGCATGAGGAAAGAAGATTGTAGCAGAGCACTAGGGTGCTTGCTACTAGTAATAGTAATAAGGACAGCTGCCAATCAACAGGGCAGCACAGGTGAGGGTTGCTGGGGCAACTAATGTTGGTCAGCTGGCTAGAAGGGGACAAGGCCTGCCCTTTATAAGCGACTGGGCTGAGGTCAGAGCTAGTTCCCTCCTGGCAGCCTGAGGTGCAGGAGCTCTGTAGAAGAGCCCAGCAGAGCAGAGATGAGTGGTGCAGCAGCATGGTGAGGGCAGAAAAAATCCTGGTGGAGATGCCTTTGCAAGAGGACCAGTTTGGGCCTGGACCCTTATGTTATAGCTGGTAGGCCTATTTTGAGTTAGAGCTGGTTGGCTAGTAGTTTGCTTTGCAGTAGGGCTGTTTGTGTGCAGAGCAGAGGATGAGGAGAGGCTGTAGGGGTGTGAGGAGGCCTCACAGGAGCTCCCCCAATAATTCAGGGGTTCCTGGTTCCCAGTAAGGGCACAGCAAGCGGTGCCAGGGTGGCACAGTGATTGGTGCCGGAGCTGACACTATGGGTGAGCACCAGGGAGAGGTGCGATGTTGTGGGGTGTTGTGACCCTGGCCCTGTAAGGGGGCAGTATTCTGCCCAGTGGGGTATACGACCCAGAAGAAGGGTCAGGGGCCAGGCATGGCTATGGGCCACCTGATCCCCAAGCGCGGGAAGCACGCGAGCTGGGCCTGAGAAGGTGGGTCTGGGAGCCAGGTAAGGCTAAGGCCGCCTGAGCCCCAACCACGGGAAGCCCTGAGTGCGGGTGAGAAGCGCGGGCAGCGGGGCACAGGCCCCAGAGAGGGCGGGCAGACGGGAACAGGAAGGCTGGGTGAGCGTGCAGTAAGAATCTGGTAGAGAGGCTGGCATGCAATATACCTGGAGGGCAGGTTAAAATAAGAGGCTCCATGGTGAGCGACTAGCACCCTACTGACACTAAGTCCCGGAGAAAGGCGAGCGCGTGGTAGAAGGCCCGGAGAGGGGCAGGCGCGCAAGAGTAAGCCTGGATAGGGGCCTGGCCGATACGAGCTCTACAGAGTCGAGCGTGCGACTAGAGCCCCGGAAAGGGCGAGAGGGTGGACAGAAGTCTGGGAGGGGTGAGTATATTGGGCGCACGTACGGAGCAACCCCAGAGAGGGAGTGCGCGTATCAAGAGACCCCAGGTAGGGGTGAGCATATGACACGAGAACGTCTGGTACAGCTGTGAGGCTTGGGGTGTGCTAAAGGGGAGGTTGGAGGCACGCATAGCCCTTAAGGCTGGGGTGCACCAAGTCACCCCATACGGAATGGGGAATAGTTCCAGCATAACACCGTGTACTAGGGGATCAAAGGCAGCCTCCCATATAGAACCAGATATCATCAAAGATGTGACGGGCGAGATAAAAGGGTGCTGGATCACCTACTTGGCACGGTAGGGGGGCGCTAGAGGGATCACGGCTGCCCCTGCACCTCGCCCCATGACAAAGGTATTATGAATAAAAAGTAAACACTTGCTTGTGTTTTGATAAGATTTCCAGTTTAAAAGTACCTCCATAGAAAATCTTAAAGCCATACAATAATGACTTGCTGCACAATCTACATCTTTCAGCTTGTGACTTTAGTTGAGGTCAGAAGCAATTAGAGCCCTGTAGAGTAAAATGTTTTAAGAGGATAACTACATACAACAACTTAGGCTCAGAGAACTATCTTTCTCTTTATAAAAATGACCAGGGTCATTTTTATAAAGCATTAGTATTCAAATGCAATAATGGACTGCAAAGTGCAATTGTTGCAGGGCAGCCACTGGCTGAAAATCATTTCAAGGTAAAAGCCAGTAAACAATTTTCAGACTTTTTTTTTAATGAAAAATTTGAATTTTGAAAAGCTCAAATTGTTGTGGCAAAATATTCATTTAAAAGAAATCTAACCTCAAACTTTTGTTATTTTGCTTAAAAAAAAAAACCTAGAAAATTGCTGAGAGTAGATAGTGAATAAAACTTTAAATGTATGGGGGGGTTTTACGTGGTGGGGGGCAGCATCATTTTCTGTTACTCAGGGCACAATGAGTGGTACAAGCTCCACTTGAATGGATTTTATGTTGCTTGACTTTAAGCAACTACCTTTTACAGTTCAAGCCAAGTCTTCTAGACTTCACAGTAGAATCCAGTTTATGGTTCTGGCTCTTGTTAACAGAATTTCTGAACAGATCATTCTTTAAACAAAGCTCTGAACAGTGTGGGTCAACACAACCACAGCAATATGCCACATACAAAGAGTCATAAGTCTTACAACACAGAAGTACAATGCAACACACTTTGCTACATTTTCTCAGATTATGGTTAGTTACCTTGAGAATGCACTGGTAGGCTATCCTGTCTTGAATGCTTGTGCTTGTTCTTGCTCACTTTTTTTTTTCTCTCTCTCTCTCTCTCTTTCACACTCACTCTTTCTTTTATATTGAAATTCTGTTTGTGTGTTCTGAGCAGTAACAAGGTCTAGACTCAACAGCTAGGCAGTTTTAACAAATAACTAAATTGGGTCAAGATTGATTTCTAAAACCACTAACAGCACCTGCCATGAGCATCCCTCAGCTGGCAATACTTACTCATATATCAAACCTTTGTTTAAAAATAAGGGAAATTATATTATGGGGAAAAGGATTGGAGTATCAATTTGAGAAGACACAGCAACAATAATGTCAATGCATGTTAAACTTAGTATTTTCTCAGAGTGACTTTGAAGTTGTCTATTAAGTCAGATTTTTCACCCACTGGTAAGGGCATCCAATAGGCAAAAGTCCCTTTATGATGTCATTTCCCCATCTGCCACCACCTACTCACAGATTGCATTGGCCTGTAGCAGAGACCTGAAGTGCAAGAAGATGAGCTTGTCACTAGAGTGCTACTTGTTTTGTGCTGAGGTTCCAACAATTAACCCAGCTGTAAATGATTTCAGCTGTATATGGCAATCAGACAAAAGTCCCTCAGCAAAATCCTGTCAGATGAGCTGCTCCCCTCTGGTTCTGCTTGTTCAGCCAAAGGGCGAACTTTATATCACCTTCCTTCAAAAAGCCCTTTCAAAAGCAGAGGATTCCCATAAAAGATTAACTACTGCCACCTAAAAGTCCTGAACCTAATCCTTAGGATAAAGTATAAACTTGTCTCTTCATTCCTTTGTCATTTCACTTCCACTGCCCAAACTTTTCTGAGTTATATTATAGTGGCTCCCAAATTGCCACTGGGGAAGTTATATATAGTTTATCCAGATGAGGTAGGTCTCTGGTCATATTCCCTTTGTCTACCAACAAATAGGAGTAGAGAGCTCTTTAACCTCCAGAGTTTAGCATGTACAGTGTATATTGCTTTAAGAGTTTATCACTGGAGCCAGCTGTATTTATAGCAGCAAGCTCACTTTATTTATACTTGGGGAGGGGAGATTGCAGGGAAGGAGAGCAACTTAAAGGGCTTTGGATTCCATCTATCTATTAAGGGAAAGGTGCAACATCTGCTCTTTCCAAATGTGAATGTGGAGACTAAAGAACCTTCCAGTGTTTTGAAGCCAGTGCTCTATGCTCAGTTCATCAGAATTGCATATGGGTTATATTTAGCTGAGTTGCAGCAGGATGAAGAGGAGAAGGATAGGTAGAGCCCATAAAAGGATTGTGTGGGACTTCCTAATGGCCCTCAGCAAACTAGTAAGGTGAGAACTAGCTGATTCCAGAAGAATCTGGAAAGAAAGACTTGGGACTCTTCAGCCTGGAGAAGAGGGAACTTGGTGGCAGCTTATAAGTATATCAGGGGCATACATCAGGGCCTGGGGGAGCATCTATTCACCAAGGCCCCACAGGGGAGGTCAAGAAACAATGGGCACAAACTGATTGAAGATCGTTTCAGACTAGACATAAGGAAAAACTTCTTTACAAGTCAGGTGCAGACAGTTTGGAATAGGCTCCTCCCACAGGTGGTACAGTCACCCATCCTGTGATCTTCAAAAAGCATCTTGACACCCACCTTGGGTCAGATGACCCCAGCAGTCTTTCCTGTCCAAGTGCAGGGGGGCTGAACCCGATGATCTGTAAGGTCCCTTTCCAGCCCTATTAGCTATGAAACTATCTAGTGGGGCAGAAGTAAGGTTATCACACTTAGCTCTCTCTCTTCCACCCATTTCTTCCCTTTCTCAGCACTTAAAATAAACTTAAAGTGAGTTTGAGTTTACTACCCCATGCTCTTCATCCATGGCCAGGAGTAATCCGGACCAGGTCATGAGTGACTACAGGGCTCTGGGGGCTGGGCTCAAATATTTTTTTTTTCTGTGCTCCCTGTTGCAGGCCATGGATCTCAGCGGGAAGATTGTGTGGAAGAAGTAAACAGATACCTCTGAGTGGTGCTACCGCGAGGGCTTTGCTTTCTTCAACCACAGCACGCACTTCAGGGAGAGAGGACTCCTGGGACAAGATGGCATCCACCTCATGTGGAGAGGTAAGTCCCTGTTCTCAGCCAGGGTGGCTGGTCTACTAGGCGGGGCTTTAAACTGACTTTTCTGGGGGATGAGGAAACTCCAAGTGAAACATGCCTGGGGACTAGCACACAGGAAAGCTCCCACATGGAGGACACTAAAAGATAACTGTTTTTGAAAATGCTAATGGAATTGTACTCCCACAGCTGCTCAGGAAATTGAGGGTGTCAGTTGGGGGCCTCAGCTGCCTGTACACCAATGCCAGCAGCATGGAGAACAAGCAGAAGGAGCTAGCTCCCCTGCTCTGTAACAGTCAATATGGCCTGGTAGGGATCATGGAGACCTGGTGGGACTCCTCACATCATTGGAGTGTAGCTGTAGAGGGTTACACCCTACACAGAAGGAACTGAGCATGGAGAAAAGGCAGAGAGGTAGCTCTCTATGTGAGGGAACAGTACACCTCTCTGCAGGTTGACATTGGCTCCAAAGATAAGTAGCTTGAAACCCTCTGGGGTGGAGGTGGGAGGAGGAGGGCAGAGGTCAGAGAGACCTAAGTGTGGGCGTTTTACTATAGGCCACCAAACCACAGTGGAGGAGCTTGATCTGGAGTCCTCTCGAAAACTGAAAGAGACTACACATGCAAGGGACTTGGTTATCTTGGGTGATTTCAGTTACCCAGACATAGATTGGGAGGAACACTCGGTTAGGTTGGATCAGTCATGTAACTTTGTAACTGTAATTGAGGAGCTCTTTCTGACCGAGGAAGTGCAAGGACCACCCAGAGGTACCACTCTCCTAGATTTGGTCTTGGCTGGTGTATGGCTTGAACGTTGAGGGTAGTCTGGGCAACAGTGACCACGAGCTCATCAGGTTCACTATCTATCGCAAGGTTGACAAATCAACTAGCAGGATTGAAGTCCTGGACTTCACAGGTTTGTTGTGGGTAGGTCTTGCTTGACCATCTCACTTCCTTCTATGACCAGGTGACCTATCACATGGACGAGGGAGAAGAGATTGATATCATATATCTTGACTTCAAAAAAACCTTCGATCTGGTATCCCATGATCACCTCTTGGCAAAACTGGCCAATTGTGGCCTTGGATCCACCACAATCCTCCGGCTGAGAAATTGGCTCCGTGGTTGGACCCAGAGGGTAGTAATTGATGGAAGTCAAACATCATGGTGCCCTGTGACCAGTGGGGTCCCCCAAGGCTCTGTCCTTGGACCCATATTGTTCAACATCTTC
>NW_017728948.1:49616944-49652087 GCF_001723895.1 Crocodylus porosus
CCCCCAAGGTCTGGAACAGCCTGCCATCGGAGGTGGTTCAAGCACCTACATTGAACACCTTCAAGAGTAAATTGGATGCTTGTCTTGCTGGGATCCTATGACCCCAGCTGACTTCCTGCCCTTTGGGTGTGGGGCTGGCCTCGATGATCTTCTGAGGTGCCTCCCAGCCCTAATGTCTATGAAATCTATGAATACTGACTTCAACAGGCTCAGGGGATTAGTAGGGGAGGTAATGCAGGACCAGGGAGGGAAGGCAAATACGGTGCACAAAGAGTGGTCATTCCTCAAGGACCATAACCTTGAAGTACAAAAGAAAACCATTCACATGAAGAGGAAAGGTAGCAGAAGGGCTGGCAAGCCCTCCTGGCTCAATAGGAACATTGCGGTTCTCTTGAAAAAGAGGGGAAGAAAAAAAAAAAAAAGGCATACACACAGTGGAAGCTAGGGACAGTCCTCAAGGAGGACTATCCAACAGTGATCCACACTTGTAGGGAAATGATTAAGGAAGCAAAGGTGGCGACTGAGTTTGTTAGCCAAGGGAGGCAATGACAATAAGTCCTTTAGGTATATGGGGAGCAGAAGGAAAACAAATGGAAGTGTGGGGCCCCTGCTTAACACCTCAAGACAGTTGGTAACGGACACTAAGGAAAAAAACTGAACTCCTGAATGCCCACTTTGCTTCAGTAGTTCACTGGACCAAGGGGAAAGACAAGTTAGATAAGGATCACAGGGGGCATGGTGGGAATGATAGCCTTCTCACTGGATGCTGAGCTGGTGCAAAACCAACTAGAAAAGCTAGACGTTTATAAGTCAGCGGGACAGATGGACTTTACCTGAGAGTGCTGATGGAGCTGGCAGAGGTCATTGCAGAACCCCTGGCAAAACTCTTTCAGAAATCATGACACACAGGGGAGATCCCTGAGGATTGGAAGAGGATCAACATTGTACCCATCTTCAAAAAGGGGAAGAGGGAGGACCTGGGCAACTATAGGCCAATCAGCCTAACCTCCATCTCAGGGAAAATCCTGGAAAAACTCGTTAAAGAATCTGTGTGTGATGTGCTTGTTGAGGGTAAGATTCTGAACAACAGCCAGCATGGCTTTGATGTGGGTAGGTCTTGTCTTACCAATCTCTTCTCTTTCTACAATATCCCTGCCACCATTCTGAAGTGTGGGGGTGCTGATACATGAGATGCCCTTTAGAGTGACTCTTGGAGCTGCCCCATCCTCACCCCTGGAGCATGTGTTTAGACACCCAAAGTCCTTAGCGTTGTGAGCAGTGTAAATCAATAGAACTAATAATGTGACTGATGACTAATTGCTTCCCACCCTTCCATCACCTCACTCTTCATATCTAGAGTAAAAATATTCTTCACGTCTCATATATCTACTTCAACCTCAGCCATTCCCATATCACTCAGTCTTTGAACTCCCTCATTCTTATCTGTCATGCCACAATAAATACTTCCTACTTTAACACTTCATCCATCCATAATACTCATCTTCTGTGAATTCCAAAGGGAGCATCAACATGTACTTTAAGCAAAACCACCTCTTGTTCAATATTTTATGTTCCCAGTATAGCCTTTACTCACAGGCCTCTCTCTATGATGCCCTGCTCTAAAGGGACCTATGAGGCAAGGTAATAGAATATAACACTGTCTGTCTTCTCTGTAATCCTTCTATGTAACCCTCTCTGTGGTATGTAGTGGCCAGTACCAATGCAGACAGATGTGGGTTTTTTGCCTTAACATAAAACAATTCTATAGTATTCTGAAAAAAGGTGAGGGGTGGGCAATTATCAAGCATTTCATCCAAGTCTATATCTATTTCTGGGTGTCTCTGAGGTAAGTTTTGTTGCATTAACTACATAACAATGACCTAGATGAACACTAGCAACCATATTAATATTAAGTAAATAATCAAAACTAACTCATAACAGATCAGCAGTTATAAGGGCTGGTAAGTTTTTTTTTATACCACCTTCCTAGATGAAGACTCTAACCCTGCAGTGGAGACTTCATGGGCCCACTTTTACAGCTTCCCAGAATCCCATTGAAGGCAAAAAGGTTCTCTTTGGATTACCAGGTCAGCCCATACAGCACCATTTGAAAGGTACAGACCTTATTCTTGTGTTGGTATCATGTGAAAAAATATCATTACTTTTGGTGGCTGCTGTTGCCACACTCGGCAACAAATATTGTTTTCATTTTCTCCAAGCCCACTTTCTAACTTGCTGAAAACTTTCCTACCTTGTCAGAAACCTATCAAATTTGTCTCTAAAGGGGAGAGTACAATTATTGCCAACTTAAAGGCAAATGTCAGCAGTGCAAAGCCACAATTTATTAAAACCATTAAAATTCTCAACTTTTATCCACTTTGAGGGATGCATCAAATGTTGTTGTATAAGGGCTTTGTAGTTATTATTCTGTAATGAATATTTTATCGTATGCCCAAAACATGTCAATTATGGTGGGGAAAAGCTTTTTCTGTATGATCATAAATTAAGTCTAGTCTGGTATCTTGGGGAAAGATCTTCCAAAAGTATACTTTGACCTTTATCATTTTTTCTGAGGCTGAGAAACACCCAGGCACAATGCCTGTTAGTCAGATTAACCTCTGGTACAGTGAATTATCTTTGATATTTGAGAATTACTGAGCCACTCAGAATTAATTCAACTTCAGACAAATTGGATAGTCACCCTCCAGCAGGTCAAATGTTTAGGAGGGTCACTTCACAGATTCACTTTTAATAATGCATCTGCATTTTAGGACAATACCAAAAATGTCACATCACTTTTTGATGGACATGCCATTAAATTTGAAGGTTCACTTATTAATACTTCAATCTATTACTTGAGTTGAAAATTACATATAATCTGTTTATATGTAAATCTTTGATGGCTACATGAATTCAAGTATATATAATGCTTTCAGCATCTTTCACTGACCTTGGGCCCCCTGGGCGGTGAGTCATTCCATTTTATCCAATAGGTCAAAGTATTTATAGATTCATAGTTTGCTAGGGGCTGGAGGGAACCTTGTAGATCTTCGGGTCCAGTCCCCCTGCACTAGGACGGAAATGACAACTGGGGTCAAGTGACCCTAGTGAGGTAACTTCCCAGTCTCCCTTTGAAGATTTCCAGGGTAGGTGACCACACCACCACTGGAGGGGTTTATTCCACAGTCTGGACACCCTGACCGTGAAGGAGTTTTTCCTGGAATTGATCCTGAAGCAGTCTTACAGGAGTTTGTATCCATTGCTCCTCATCTTCCGCAGGGATGCCCTGATGAACAACTGTTCACCGAGTTCTTGATGTACTCCCCTGATATAGTGATAAGCCGCTACCAAGTCCCTTTCCATGACCTTGTTGAAGTGTGGCACCCAGAACTGGATGCAGTACTCCAGCTGTGGTCTCATCAGTGCAGAGTACAGTGGGAGTACACTTCCTTAGTTTTGCATGAGATACAATGGTTAATGCATGCCAGTATGTTGTTTGCCCTGCTGGCCACAGCATCACACTACCAGCACATGTTCATGCGATGGTCGATTACTACCCCTAGGTCCCTTCCGGCCATGTTGCAAGTCAAATTGTTGCCACTGAGCCTGTAGGTATGTTGGGGACTGTTTGCCCCCAGATGGAGTACCTTACACTTAAGAGTGTTGAACCTCATCTGGTTCTGGTCCACCCAACTCTCCAGCCTGTCCAGGTCTGACTGTATCTGCAACCTATCCTCTGGCCTGGCCATACTCCACCATCACTTTGTGTCATCCGCAAAGTTGGCCAGTGAGCTTTTCACCCCCATATCCAAATCATTGATAAAGATGTTGACAAGGACCAGCCCAAGCACGGACCCCTGAGGGACACCACTGGCCACTTCTTGTCAGGATGACACAGATCCATTCATGAGAACTCTCTGGGTCCTACCATGCAGCCAGTTTCCCACCCACTGAACTGCCGAGCAGTTAAGCCCACGATCGTTCAACGAGCTTTAGATAAACCAACCCTGTTGCCATTTTGAAATGTGTGGGTGCTCCTCCATGAGACATGGAAGCTAGCAGCAGTGCCGTAATTACCAAGCTCCAGCAAACTCAATTAATCGAGTCTGTTACACATCACTATAATTACACCTGCACAAGTTCAAATCTTTAATCTGATTTCTCTCTGAGAGTGAGAAAAAAAAATAAACCACAAGATGTAGGCCAGTGCTGATACTCAGTAGTGTAACCAAGAATGAGTGAGACCTTGGTATCAATTTAGAGGGTACAAGAATGGTGGCTACTGCTGCCAGTACCCAGCTGCCAAGGCAGCTTCCGCCACCAGTTCTTCCCAGGGCACAGAAAGTCTATGTTGTTCCTTAATAGTTCCTGTATTTAAAATATAACTTAAAGACTCGGATACAAAATATTCCGTTATCTTCTAAAAAACTTAACTTACATTCCCAAAATGTGAAGTTTTTTTAGAAATAAAAACATGCAGATATAATCTGTTTTGTTGTTAACCTTGAGGAAACACATATATTCTACTGGCTGATTGCTCAGAAGCTAAAATAACCCAGTTTGCATAGATGTCTTGACTATCACCTTTTAAGTAATAGAAAATAGTTGAATAGTTAAAACATTTTTTTCCCTCAGCAATGAGAAGAACCTTTGTCATGAACATTAAATTCATGCTAAGAATCTTTTTCTTCTCCTGATGCTCACTTTTCTTTAACAGTAAATTTTGACAGTTTTTGTGGAATTATTTTAGAATTGCAACCTCAGTCCCTCCCCCTCCAAATTATACAGAAATGCTCAGGAAGGTGGTAAAGACTTTACTCTGAGTTATAACAATCTATTAGTTATGGTAAGCAATCTCTTCGGTCCATTTCATATTACAATCTTAGTGTTTTACGAAGGTCAAGCAATATGTCATTTAATACTGAGAAGGCACTTACATTACTCTTAGGACCCTATATGGCACAAAAAGATTTAGTAGTTACAGTGGGAACAGGCAGGTATACAGGTAATTTCAGCAGTGAATCTTAAATGAACACTGCATTCATTCAAGAGCAACACATTCTCTAAGGGAAAAAACGTTATCCAAAACAGGAGACCTGATGAAGAGCCTAGATATTGTTTTTCAAAGCACCATCCAATGCTGTCAGCATGCAATGTCATGACACATATGTAGAGGCTGACTCTTTTTGAGAGGCTGCATAAACAATAGCATATTCTATGGAAGGATTATTGAAAAGGTCATAAGAAGTCAACCACAGATAAGACAAAAACATTGATCCTATAAATGCGCTATATAGAAATGAATAAAGAAAAAGGATTTCTTTTCTCAGTCTATGTTTAAGTTAATAGTATAAGCCTTGTATTGTGAAAAGCATTTTTTAAAAATTACACAAATAGTTAAGTACCATTTTATAGACCATAGATAATAATATTCTTCAGACTTTACCAGATACTACCAGAATATTGCTAAACTATTCAGATGGTGATAGTGCTTCTCCAGAAGTAGCATCCTGAACTTCATGATAATTCTTAGCTATTTATAGGCTTCAAAATATTCAGGCGTGATAGCAGAACATCTTTCTACACCTCCAAAACATGACCTGGAGCCTTGCTCCAGTCTTGTGCTGAAGATTTCCCCCAGTTGATCCAGCTTGAAATAAGTACCTGTTCTTTTAAGAGGGAGAGTCAAGGGTGGCCAGAAGTGATAATAGACACATCACTTCCTTTTGTTTCACTGAATATAGAAAATGATATGCAGAAAATATACCATCCTGATGGGTCAATCACCCCTAGTTCAGCTTTGTATGTCAGTGGGAGAACTGTTTTTTAAACATGGAGGTTTTACTTTGCCTTGGGGATCAAGAAGTATGTAAAAGAAAATTAGTGGACCAAATTATGTGTGCATGTATCTGAAGGCATCTTCTGTCAAATATGCCTACGTGTGTTTGGTTTTCCACTCTTTGCTACAAATTGTATAGTTTATTACTTTTGCTTTATTACTATTTTACTTAAAAAACAAATAATTTGCTTTTTTTTGGTAGAAAAAGTATATCAATATTTGATCTCAACTGAGCACCTAAGTCTACAATTTGATAATTAAATGTTGAGTTTTTTAAAATGTAAAATAGGTGTGTATTGATTAAGCAATTTGGATATAAATGGCTAATCTTAGACAAACTAGCAATTTGAAAAGGTTTTATTTTATTCATTAACTTTTCACTTCAGGTCTTTGCCTGTCTGTACATAAGAGTAAGTGGTACCACACCTTCACCTGGTCTAATAGGTCACATCACCACTGAGATACACCGGGTTATCGATGTATCACTTACAGTGCTCAGGAAAACCGAGATGTGAATTGAAACAGCAGATGTTAACATGTATGTGATATAAATACACACACACACACACACACACACACACACACACACACACACACGTGTGTGTGTGTACCTGTATAATAATATAATCATATATATGTTAATATCTGCTATCTCATAATTCATGCCTCATTTTATCTCAGTGCTACACGCATGCACACACATGCACACTATAAACTTAAAGAACTATAAAGAAAAACAAGGATTTGTTAGGAGGACAGAATGCTGTGAATTTTTTGCAAATTGGTGAGAAACAGACCAGCAAGTTTTGTACTTGTCCCCCAATGACTGAAGTCTATGAAGAGTCAGTTCTGGCAGATGGTCACACATTTCTACACATGAATAGGATAGGATCATTCTTCACTTATCTGGTACCTTTCTTCTACCTCTTCAGTCTTGATATTCCCACCGGGATCAGTGGGTTGCACATCAGATGGTACTTTGAGGGGGCCATAAAATGCCTGCAAGATGACTCGTACAATATCACTCAGCTGAAGCTGCTGGAAGGAAGGTTCATTTTGAATGTTGTAAGATATTAAGGTGCAGGTGCCATTTAGCTGTTTACAGGTAAAGATGAATCTTTGCTCATCAAGTTCACTGTCTTCCAGGGTGTCAGTCTTGATTTGGATGTTTGCTTTGGCATTCCAAGTGTTGTCTTTGGGCTCCACTTTCAGTGAGATGGCACTCAAAGTCTGATTTTTCAGAGAGAGCTTCATATTCTTTGTAAATGAAAAATATTGCATTAATGTTAGTTCAGAGCAGCAATACTAATTTTAAACTTGTTTGTGGGGGCTACTGTAATGAATACAGTGGCACAGAGCACCATTTCTACAAGAGTCAGTATTTCTTCATACAATAGAGGGATATCTACAGTATTTCCAGTTTAAACAAAAGAATCTTAGATTCTATGGTGTTGTCACTTTGCATAATAATGTTTTAAAGTAATTATTCTCTATTGCACTTTATCATACAGAAACTGACCCAGAATCCCTTTCCACAAAATATGCTTTACAGCATCTTTGTGATATAAAAAGTCCTTAAAGTACTTTACACTCCCTTTACATTTGTCCTTTCTTAAACAGCCCTTTACATTGGCAAAGTGGTTTAAAGTAGTATTAGTATAAATTGGAACCAGGGCTGCTTTCTTCAGTTGTATTATCAAACCACCTGAATTCTCCACCTGAAGAGCAGCAAATAAACTTTAAGTTTATTTAACCAGTATATACAACTTTTTAAAATACTTCTTCTAAAACTTAGCTCATAAGCATTAAAGGCTAGTCCCCTTCATATTAATTTCCTGTTTCTCACAAAATCCATTGATTTCAACAGAGCTACTCAAGAAGCATGGCGCTAAAACAGCAGCAGAAGTCTGCCCTACATTCTAGCCTTATTCAGCACATTGACCCCTCCACATAATTGTCTGTCCAGCCTAGCAGCAGTAGTTAAAACATGCTGGTTAACCAACTACTAAATCAATGTGCAGTAGTGATGCTTACTGAACAGTAGTCTAATACTAGTGTGCAGTAGCATATTAGCATGGTTTTTGCCAACACATTACTGTGCAGTGTTATTAGGCTACTGCACAGTTAGCATTTGTATAGACGCACCCACTGCAACTTAAAGAAAAATGCTGTTACCCACCAGGCAGTAATCAGGAGCAATCTCCTTGACCAGCTTAGCAATCAGCTCAGCTTTGTCAAATTCAATTTTTACGTGGGTAGCTTCTGATTTAGTAGCTGGAGTGGGTGGGGTAAATTCAGTAGCTCCTTTTTCAAACATGGTGACCATCTTGGCCTCACCAATTGTAAAAGTCAGCCTGGTGCTGAAAATCAGTATGCAGAACATTACAATCAAGCCAAAAATCAAAATCAGCCCAGCCAAAAAGGCAAACAGCAAAGACAGGAGAGTATTTATGATGTTCATGACTGCAAGATGTTCTCATCTGGTAAAGATAGGAATGCATCCTTCAGAGAGCAGTACAACTTTGTGTCGTCATTTTAATGGCCTCTCAAAGCTCTGCCCAGATCATCTGTGCTCAGACCAGGCCTGGCTTACTATCAGTGAAGTTTTGCTACATCACAATTGGTGACATGAGCATCTGCAATACAGACACCTTACCACCACCTTGAAGGACTTTGCATTTACAGCTTAATTCTTTGTCCTTTCTCCTTTTAACCAAGCCTTCAAGTGAAACTCTCTCTGAAGAAAGCCAAAAATGAAGTAGTCCTCATTATAGCAGCTGGCTTCCTTAGAACATCAGAGTCCTTCACAGTCAGAGGCAGGTCCAGTGACCACATCCCCCTTTCTGACCAAGCAGCAGGAGCAGCAGCCTGGGACATATTAAAGTCCCAAAGAAGGTAAGCATTGTCCCCTCCTTTCCCCTCCATGCTCAAAGGCACAACCTCTCCCCTCCCATTTTCTCCCACCTGTCTCCTGCCTGCCATTACCAGTATCCCTGCTATCCCAGGGGCAAGGGGAGCTCCTGTCCCTCTCCAGCCAGACTGCATGGGAATTGGGGTCAGCCTTGGATACCTGCAGTGGCGGTGGACAGGTTGAGGTTCCCCCTCCCTGCCTTCTCCCCTCAGGTGTTCCCCATCAACCTAGGAGTAGGGACAAGGGAGGTACACCTGCATGCACCCACCACAGGGAAGGGGTGAACAGGATGGGAGAGGACCAAGAAGGGAAGGGAGAGAAAGGGAAGAGGGGTATGCTTACCTTTTTCGGGAATTAAAGTCCGCAGCTGCTGCTCCTGGGGCAGGGGCTGTCTGCCCCAGTGGGGAAGAGGGAAGGAGGTGGCTGGGAATAAGAGTGCCCCCCATCAGCACTGGTCACTGCACCTCACTTTATAAAATCCTGGATCCACTTTTGCTCACAGTAGATACATATTCAGTAGCTCATTCAGTAGTTACTTTAGCTAGGGCTTACACCCTGTCTTGTTTTGTGATGATGTATTTGAAAAAAAGAAACAAACCCAAAGTATTCTAAAAAGGGGTTAAGGTGCTTATATTTCCCACCTTATACAAAACCATGTGAAAGCAAAATTATAAGGAATCCTGCACTTCCCACATCATAAACAAGGAAGTGACTAAAACAACATAGCTTCACTGGCTTCAAGGAAGGTATTCCAATATGACCAGCTGAGAATCAGGCTAGTTATTCCCAGGGGTGGATCAAAAAGGCAGTGCACTGGCGCAGCTGCACTCCTCTGATTTCTGCCTCACTTAAAGTTTAAACCAACTGCCTGGCAATGGCAGTTCTATTCAAGCAGCAGTGATGGAGTCAAATGATGTCATAATTCATGCTAATAAAGCTTCTAGTTTCTTTTGGCCTAGCTCACCATCTGCACGCCCCTTTTCAAAATCATGGATCCACCCATTGTTATTCCTATATAGAAGTGCATATTTCATTACAAAGCAACAACTTTAATAATTCAGTGTTTGACATATTTCTATTATCCTGATTCTTGTGGCTATTTTTTTCTTTTATATGACACTCAGGTGGAAAAATCTGTGGCCAACTAAGTATAGAAGCATTTGTAGTTAGGGCACACTTGTTTCCATTGCTAACAGTGTAGAAGGGTATGGAGTAATAATGTGTTCCCACACTGCTGCCACTCAATTCCCTGCCTGCATAATTAAGTACTCATTAGGGTTAATTTGTGGCAGCCTTTATCACAAGATTGAAGTGACTTGCACCTCTGGAGCTATAGCAATATACTTTAACTGTTCTGCCAGTGCCTGTCCCCTCTGCCTCCCCCTCCCCCTTCCCCATTATGTAGGATATATCAGCTAAACCTGGATTAAGTAGTGTAACTATTTATATTATACAGGGACTACAGACAAGATCAAGACAAGCCTTATCATTTGCTCTTTCTTGAGAATGTGTTTATAATCTGAACAAGATTATGTACATCAGTGGACCTGAATTTGAATATAATTAATCTTTTGAGTGACATTTTAGGATTACAGCATTCATAGAATAATATCTAAATTTGATAATAAGTCACCCGCTTCGGTAGTTGCATGGATTGGTTTTAGATGCCTAGTAAATGATCCAATTGGGCAATCATTTACAATGTGCTTCACTGTTTGAAAAATCACACCACAAACACAACACAGACTCTCTTTGATCCTCCATTTATGGAGTAGGTGCCCACATTTTCCATGAAGTGTCTGGATGCAATTCAGGGAGAACCAAATCTTTCTTGGCAGGTCAAATCCTGGCTGGAGAACTGTAGGGTCGCTGATGATGTATTTCTCTAGCAGGTTAGTATTTGCCCAGGCTTCCCCCCATTGTTCTTCAATGCTCTTGTGAGCATCATAGAGCTTCTCGGTGTATTTTCAGAAAGGTTTTCTAGATTTGAGCCTATCCGGTGGTGGCGTGGTGATGTCCTTGTTGATGGGAGGTTTGGCTTACGGATGGCCTTAAAGTATTTCCTCACACTTGTGGTATCATAGCAGATTTATGGGGGAGTGTGAAGAAGAACAGGAAAGAGAGATGACACCATGAGTGAGGATGAGCTGGTGAAGAGAGAAAAGACATTACCAAAAAAGGAGAGGGCCCTGGGAGCTGCAGTTCTGGAGCAGCTGCTCTGTGCAGCTAGAGCAGCCCCGGAGCAGTGGAAGGACAGTGCACGAGATGGAAGAACATGGAGAGCATGGAAAGTGCAGACACAGATGGCAGGGAGCTGCTTTCCAGGACCCAAAACATTGGGTGGGACTTCCGCAGTGGCAGGGAGCTGGCAGGCAGCTGGCAAGTGAGATCAAGGGAGCTCAATTAAGCCGGGGGATGCCAGCAGCGAGAACACTGGAGAGTGGAGTGGCACAAATGGCGGGGGAGCTACGCCAGGGACAGGCCAGCCAGGAGAAAAGCAGCAGAATCCTATCTGAGGTTTTAAATATTTAAGGGGTTTTTTTATTATTATTATTGTTCTTCTGTGCTGCTTGCCATAGCCTCAATGGGCCAGCAGGGTGAAGAGGATAGATTGGCATAATTCCCATCCCTCTGGACAAAATGGGGGAAATCACCTACTCAAGAAAATTAACATCTAGGTAAGAGTGTATAAGTCTCAGATGCAGTTTGGGTTTTCTTTTGGACTCTGGTTTGTTGTTGAACTATTAGAGGGTGCACAATCCTCAAAGAGAGAGGGGAAAGAAAGCCCTCTCAAGATGAGCCATGGGACTTGCCTGAGGCCGAGAAGAAATCTGGTAGCCCGTGTTAATTTGGTTCTGCCAAAACAGCTGTTAAGATGCATAAGAACCTGTATGAGAAAAGACAGCAAAAGAGAGATTGCCCATTAAGACTGATATACATAAGTGGCGATGTAACATCTGGGTGGTGCTAGGATGGGATGTAGGAGTCACTGGAGCCCCAGAAGTAATTAAAGCCAGTTTGCTGTTTCCCAGCAGTGGTGAGAATTAACATCTCCCAATTGATATCATCCTAAAAACGTCAGGACATGGCAGATGACAGTCAGGAGAGTTGGCAGTACAGGCACGTGCTCACAAAATCAATAGTCAGGGCAGGGAAGGTCCTGGGGGTACCCTGCACATAGCTTTAACCAGGCCAAGCCCTGACAGGGAGCAATGTTTGGTAGGACTAAAAGCCATGGCAAGGGCATACTTCTTAGCATTCCTGATATAATCTACATAGCTGCATTTAACTGTGTATCAACAATCTTTGTGTGCATGCTTTTGTTCCATAGTGGGGAGCAATATTTTGCTGCAGAAAAAAAAAGTGCTAGAGTGGCCATTCGAAGAGTGGTTGCATTTGCTCCCCATGTTTTTCTGGCCAGTTTATGCACAAGGTTAACTCATGCATATCTAATAACGTAGATATATTAATATAGTATATTTCAACAATATGTACATTGTGTAGTACTAGCCAGTGGCCAAAGCTTGAAGTTAGGTTACCATTTTTCCTAAGTTGAAAAAGCTTTTAGAGAACAAGGAATCCATAGCATCTTTCATACTCCAGATATCAGTATGCCCTAATGTATTTATAGTCACTGGCTGATTTTGCAGGTAGCTGTGGAGTCACCGAAGTGAATTCAACTATTAGGCACAAGCACATTGGGTTCCAGGATTATCTGAAGTTTGTACACCAACCTAAGTTTTGAGAGACGCCTTTTCAAAAAAGTTAGATTTTTTCATGTGAAAAATGCTGCCTGTGTTTAAAGTCCCACAAATTAAAAAAAAAAAATTATTATCTAACACAGGCTTTTAGAAAACACTCTATTTTGCCTAAGAAATTCAGGAAGGAAGGAGATATTTGAAGGAAGGTGGTAGGAAAGATATACATCAAAATCAGTTTAGAAAGAAGCAGATTACAACCTGAACTGCAGACTGTAGTGCCTCTAAAATATTTTGAGTCCTACTATTTTTCTGTCTTAGAGATTACTTTAAACCAGTCATGACCCTCCCCTCAATTTGCAAATAGAGGAAACTCTGGGTGCTGATCTTCCATCTTCAGAGTAGAAAGAAATTTATACAGGCAACCCTATAGTGCTATCCTACCCTTTACCCCCTCCCCCAACTCCAGCTCCTCAAAACACCTCTAGTGTAGAGAAGGACATAGAAAGGTCATCCTAGGAAGTATGTTGTATCATTTTCTCTGTCTTCTGTTTCCATGGTGGGTCATGGGAGGAAGAATTATTTACCAAATATCCTGATGCTATGAGAGATCAACATATGAATGCAACACCTCACCAGGGCAACAAAGTTGCTAACAATACATAGCAACTAGCATGGATGACTCTGGTATCTCAGATATACCTGCGGACCTGCCAATGAGAAGATAGACTCCACAGTTATTTCCATGGGAACAGAAGAATGTTCATGGAGAAATCAGTTGAATAGTCCTCCTAGGTATTTCTTTATCCAGAGCATGAGTGATAATTTAGCCTTATGTCTATTTAGTTGTGGAAATCCTGTACCTTTTTTCCTCTTCAGAGAAAGCGTGTGAAGAAAGCAGGTCATACAATTGTCTAGAGGCAGTTGAATAAAAAGGAGTCTGGCTTCATCAGTCCCCAGTAACTTTGATATATAACTAGAGCTGGCAAGAAAGTGAAGACTATCCCAATTCATTAACATTTGGGTTAGTAAAATATGCACTAGGTTCACTATTATATTTAGAAAAATTACTAGGCATTTTATGAAAATGTTTATAGAAAGTATTGTATATATTAGCACAAATGCTAATTCCAGATTCCAACAATTCTTTTCTTTTTGGTATTTTCTGTTTTGAATGAATTACTGGTCTAATTTGCCTTGGGACTAATGCCTAACAACTTCCTTTATAGCTTACAGGATGCCTTTGTATGTCCTCACTAGTGCTCTCAATGAAAGTATTCCTACTATGTGGGATTCACCATCATAAATAATGCAGTGACCTGCTGAGCAAAGACAGACACTGCTAGGTGAATCATAGCTTTATTCATTCATTTAAATATGTTGTAGATGTAGTATAGCTGTACATATATATGTCATATCTGTACCTTAAGAGGACTAGATGACATCTGGAGGTCCCTTCCAGCCCTACTTCTCTACGATCATGGCTAGTCAAAAGAGTTTTCTTACCCAAAGAATATTTTCAATATCTCACTGAAATACTAAGTGTAGAAAAATAAAAATATTTTGATTCAGAAAGACCACTACCATTCCTCATGCCATCATGTTCTTCTATAGGCCAGGCTTCCTAACTGAGCTGTTCCTCTCATGAAGCATAGGGGAGAGAGTGGAGACAGGAAAGCATTAGACTATGAAGAAACAAATCTACAACACACATCAGCATGTCCAGATTGGTATATTTCAGTTTTAGGATGAAATATTTTGGGTTTCAAGCATTCCATTTTTCAATGAAAAACTGGGGTGGGGAGTATTTTTTTGTGGAAAGTAGAATTTTTTGCAGAAAAATCATTGAATAGGAAACCTAATATTCCTTCAAAAATAGTTAAAGTAAATGTTTTCAATCAGATCTAGCAATGAATAGAAACTTCAGTAAAATGGAAAAAAAGAAAGAAAAATCTTTGTGGAAGTGTTAAAACAATTGAAAACTCTATCCTGTAAAGGCTACAATGATGTATTTAACACGGTGAAAGCAAAAACTGAAAGGGTAAAATATTTAGCCAAACTGATGTAGGAGTGTAGGGTAGAACACGAATCATGATTCTTTCTTTCCTACCATCCATCAATAATTTTAACATTTCTATGCATACTAGGTCATTCAGATAAAAGCTCCCTTTACCAAAACTCTTTATTAATTTAGAAATTTGAGTCCATCCATGTAGGTGGATCTTTAAGTTTTTGTATAGTTCTGTTTAAGTAGCTCCGTTTGAATTATTTCACCTAAATAAATGTACATTAAAATAATCAAAGTTCATAATAATCCATTCCTAATTTAAGTCCAGTGTATTTCTTGAATGAGTTTTAATTAGTGGCTGTCAGGCAACAAGAATCAATTCAGTCCATCACATGTATTATACCCTCTCTTTCATATTTTGTGGCGTTTCCTTTGTCTTTCTCAGGAGACCATGTAGGAGAAACCTTTACTTTTTTCCCCTTGCTTTTCACAGTGCGTCCCAGTCTGTGAAGGCATCAGTAACTGATCTAGCAAATATATTTTACAGATCTGCATGAGTTGTGATACACAGGAGGTTTATCTTTCTTTACATAATTTACATAATCTCTCTTATTCTTATCCGTTCCTTGAACTGGACCTTGGCAAGGTCTGTTTGATATTCCAACTCACAGCAGATCAGTATTTTTGAACTCATAGTACCACGTCTCTGATACTGTAGTAAATGTTAATACGTGCAACAAGGAACCTTACTAACTGGGTCCCCTAATCTGTCTTGCTACACAGACCAATTATTCATTTGACTGATTTTACAAACCAAAACAAATAAGACTCTGAAGAAGAGCTTTCTTAACATTTTGAAGACAAATTTCTAACTAGTAATCCTTATTCACAAGGGATCAAAATAATTTGTTTATAATTTACTTTTGGCAATCTAATTATAATAAACCCTGAATATATTGCTTAATCATAGAACAAAGTTTTGCTCATTAAAAACCCAGACAAAACATATACATATTTTTAGCATGGACTTTAAATTTGATACATGGAAATCCTGATATCAAAAGAAAATGCCCTAGAAAAAAGTGGTACAGGGTGCACTACTGGAGGCCCTGTAGACAGCTGGAGGCTGGGTCCTCCAAAGCAATGCTCTAACACCCAGCCAAAGCATCTCTATGCCTGCTGCATGCCCCTGCTGCTCCAGCATGTTGCCTCAGCATGCTGGAGGAAATATAAGTGGGGCAAGGCTGGCAGCAGTGGCTTGGACCCAGGCTCGGTCTCCAGTAAGCAGGGTTGTGAGGGTGGAGGAACTGCATGACTGTGGGGGTAGGGAGACTGTATGGACAAGACCGAACCTGCTCCTGGTGCCACCTGGGGCTCCCTCCACTGAAAACAGGAACCATACATCACTGGACTGGGCACATGGAAGCCCAACCTGGCCCGATAGTATGCAGCTCCTGCATACAGTGCTGGGAGCCCAGGTAGCAAGAAGAGCCAACCTGGTCCTGTCCAAAGGTGTGTACCAGTGGACTGAGCTGGCTCCAGGGGCTGTGTGCCACTGGCAGGTGGGAGGTGGGTGTGTGGCAGGCCCCCCTCAAAGCCCCACACATACCCCACACCTACTCACCCCACATACCCACCCACAATCCCCACCTCCCTATGCCCACAGACACACCCACAAACCTCACGTCCCCACATACACCCAAGAAACCCACACCCCTTCCCACCCCCTCTTCTATAAACCCCACTTCCCCCCCACATCTCACACCCTGCCTTCCCAGCCACCAGACAGGATGGGGCCTGCTGGTGGGAGCCGTGGCTGCATCCTGGTTAGTGAAGGGGACAAGGGGAGCTCTGATTTTTCTATGATAAAAAAACAAAATCAAACACCAAAGCATATGGATATTTAGAATTAATTTTATTATGAATATAGAGGCACTGGCACAAATTCCAAACTGCTTTAAAATGGCAAATATATCAATAAAACTACCTAACTGATCTCTCTTCCTCATATAGATATATATATATATAGTGGAAGAATGCAATTTTTTTGGTATTTTAAATGAGTGATTTTGGGATTTTTTATCAGAGAATTTGCAGTTTTTAAACAGGGAACACCAGGATCCTTGCTAGTGAGTCAAGTGGTGGGACCCAGGAAAACGAGACTGCCCGTGGCTGGCAGTGGGGACCCAGCTGGACGGCAGATGAGGTGGCTGACCTCCTGGCCTGGACCAGGAGATCATGATTCAAAGGTACATCCAGACAAGCAGAGGCATGTGGTATGTGGCATTGCAAACATATATGCAGTGCCACATAGTGCATAGTCTAGTGTTCTCTGAAATGTAATGGTGCACTGCCCATGCATGTGCTACCCTAGGTTTTTTTACATGGGTTTTTTGACCCCTACATATACAGGGATCAAAAACAAATGCGGCGGGGGGGGCGGGGGGAAATGGAGGAATGCACATTCAGCCAACACGTGTGCTGAAAAGTAGAGCTGGGCTGCCTGGAACCATGCTCTGCTGCCAGCCAGGCCCTGTGTGGAAGAATTGTTGTGACTGCAGCCCCAGGAGGCCCCCAGGGCCCTAAGTAAGGTTACTGGGGCCAGCCCAGTGTTGACCCTAGCCTTTCCTACCCCAACCAGGGCAACTTGCCACATGCCAAAGAGCATGTTCACGGGCATTCCCTGGGACAAGTTGCCAGTACTTGTCCCTGGGGAACTAAATGTCCATGCATGTCTGGACATGCCTCAACAGTTGAAAGTGCACCACCACAATGAGCACATCTTCCAGGCAATAGCTGCCCAGATGGCAGGGCAGGGGCATATTTGGCAGCAACACTGCATGAAGGCCAACTGGGCAGCCACTGCCAACTGGTAGCAGGCCCAGAGGTGTGGGTGGTTCTGCTGCAGTGCCCATACCAGAGTATGGGTGGCCATGAGATCCCCATCCAGGTCTGGAGGTGTGCAGATATGAGGATGCATGTCCAGATGTTGTTGCAGCTGGCAATAGGTCACAGACAGGCAGCAGCCTCTGCTGCCAGACTGCTGCAGTGGGCAGAAGGTGCAGGAGCCACGCTAGGTCAGGGCTGCTGCAGCAGTCTAGCTGGCACAGGGGCCTAGTGTCCCCATTTATCAACTGGACAGGCCTCTGAAGTTCCTATCTATTTGTATCTTTTGATAGACATAAGCCATAAGACTCACCCAGTTAACTAATACCCCCCACTGTGTGAGGCCAAGGAGTGAAAGATACAACTGGGTTTTTTTCTGAGGGGAGCGGAAACTAAGGGAAAAAAACAAGATAGGAGTGATGTGGAGGTCAAAATTTAAAAATAAGGGCTCTGGAGTAGAACACCTACCAGAGCCCTTGGGCCACACCCACCTGTCCTCAAAGGCATCTAAGGAGGTGGTGGACATTGCCCATTGGTGCTTTGCCTGGAAATGTGCACAGATGAGTGAGAGGAATGCAGCCTTGCAGTCCCCAGGCACCTTCCTGGCCAGAGCCACCTCTCTGGTCAAGTACTTGGCCAGGGCCAGGAAGAGGTTGACCAGGAGGTCCCGGGAATTGTTGCGGCCACAAATGGGGTGCCCAAAAATAAAAAGGTGGGGAGTAAAATTCATCCAGAACCTCATAAGCCCCTGGGGGAAAGTAGCCCTAAGCTGCTCATCAGGGCAGCTTTTTATACTGCTTATAGCTCCCCCCAGCTTCAGATCTGGGAGGAGCTGGGCAGGGTCAGTTTGCCCCAAGTGGCACAATTTGCCCAACATCAAAGTGCATATTCAGGCATGTGTACTGAGGCACAAATCTTCAACACAAATTTGTGCCGCTGCTATTTGAGCTGCTGCAAGTACACATGGCTGCATGTGTAGATGCAGCCATACATGCTGATCTTTGAACCCACAGAAAAAAACACTATTTTACATATATTGCCCAAACTAAATAGTTCTTAACTTTATATATATATTTGCCTTCATACACATCTTTTTAGAAAGCCTTCTATAAATATTATGAGATAGAGGAGAGAAAATGTATAAATTATAAGACAACAATGAAGTTGTTGTCATTTTCTGAAATGGGATAAAATGTTACCCTGAAGACATTTTATCTCATTTTGCAAAAGTTCTAATTTTTTTCATTGACATTTTTGAAGCATGGGCCAAGCAATTTGCTGAGCACTAGCCAAAGTGACTGTCAAACATATGCTTATTATCTGGCCACCTTCTCATCTCTGTGTCTTCTCTTCTGATTTTGACTGTAAGCTTTTCAGAGCTGAGGGTCTCTCTGATTTGGAGATGGCACAGAAAGAACATCAGATACATGTAACACAATGCCCCTTGATGAGTCAAAAACACTAGGATTGAACTCAGAATCTCTTGATCTAGATGTATGTGTCTTTATTGCCTGCACTAAAAAGGCCCATTTGTGTTAGTACAAACCCTTAATTCCTCACTGTAAGAGGAAGAAACCACACAGTAAGTTGCGTTACACAGCCTAATAGGATATTGGTCCAGATTGGGGCCTTTGGGCATTTAAGTAATGTAAGTTTTAAGAGCAATAAGACCTGAATTGGATGATCTGAAATACTGTTATGCCACTCACAACAGGTATGTTATCACTCCTATCAAAGGGAAAGCAATAGAAAAGAGGAACAGAATCTCATGCATTCTGATTTAAAATAAAAAGTTCAAGGCAAGAAACACTACATCATCATATTTTATGTATGAAAGATAACTAAAGTATTGTTTACTGTATGTATCTTAGTACTGAAGTTGTCATTTAATAAGTGGTTTCTAGAAAGCATTCCTGAAATTTATATCTGCTGTTGACTTGTCATCATTTATCTTTCACTTTAAAGAAAAAGCTATTCCATATCCAAGTCCAAATGAGTAATAACAGATTTCAAACAATGGAGAAAGGTCATGAACACATATGTAAATTAATTTTAATCCATTGCTCAAAATAGATAGTAGAGTGAAAGCTGAGTTATCTGGCACCTTACAAGCCGGCATGCTCTGTTAACCAGCATGTCGGCTTGTAAGGGCTTGTAAGGAAAAAGTGACACTTCCAGTTTTGCAGAGCCCCCAGGGCGTGGGGCATAGCAGCCCACACGGGTCCCCCCCTCCCTGTCCCTCGAGGTCCACAGGGCCGGCAGGAGGGGTGGCAACATGGCAGGAGGGGTGGCGACACCCCAGACACACGGGCCCAAACAGGTAAAGACACCTGTTTCTGCTGCTGAGTTATCCGGCATATTTTGTTATCTGGCACCCACCATTCGCCGTGGGTGCTGGATTACAACGCTTTTACTGTACAACATTCTAGACAGCTCAGCTCCCCCAAATAGAGTTTAATAAATAAAGCTGTACCACTACGTAAGAGAGATAGGGAGAGGAAGTAAGGCACTCTGAACCGTAGTCCACAATCTTGTAAGACACATTGATCTACAGTTGAATTTATAACAAAATCATAATTCCACTAGCTGCAGAGTAGTAATGAACAAGGCCATTTCAGTGAAAGAACTAGTCAGAATGTTCATCCAAAAGGCAAACCAAGGAAGAACTGATTCTTTTCTAAAACTGTGTGTATACATGATATGCTCATGCATAAATTTATTTTGTATCATTACTTTGGACTGACAATGGAAGTGTCAAGTTTCTATAGTGTTCAGGGAAGCAGCAGACTTTAGGAGGCTTAGTGAGATAGATGTAGTTCACCCATCACATTCACTGGCAATCAATGTTAATCAGAAACTGGAGCATAGTGCTAATTTTTATAACATTCTGCATATTGCATGAAAGTGTTTCTGGAATGCAAGTCACTAGACCCAAAAACCCAGTGGACAGGTACCATTAATTATAGGGTATCTTATCTTAAATGCTGTATAAATATTCATATAGTTCATTCTGAAATTTAACTTCTTTAATACACCCAGAGACACAAGTGTAGACTCCCACATCCATGCTACTAGATGCTCTCAAATCCTGCTACAATTAGCCAAACAAGTTTAAAAAACATCTTTAAAGAACAACGTTGCTTACTTCCTCTTACCATATTGGTTATCTCTGTAAGGGGTATAATTATAATGATTGTTCTCCCCTCTCCTTGAACCTTTTCAGAATCCTGGGCTGAATCCAAATGAGGACCACACACCACACATGCAAGCATTCCCCGGGGTCAAAAAAGCTCATGATGAAAGAAGTGGGGTGGCGCATGTGGTGGCAGCACGCATCACCCAAATTTGGAGCCTGGCTGACCATGTGTTAAGCAGTGCCACAGCTGCAGCTCCCTGAGGCCCCCGGGACCCCAGGTAAAGATGCTGGAACCAGCACAGTTGATGGCCTCAGCCTCCCCTACACCACTCAGGGTAATCTGCCGCATGCCAGAGTGTGGATGGCACTGATGTTCCCCAGGGACGAGTAGCAGCAGCACAAGGTGTACCACTGCTACTTTTCCATGGGAAAACACACATTCCCACCTGTCTAGATGAAGCCCTAGAGTCAGTTTTTTTTTACACCTGTTAAGAGTACATTGTAAAGAAACTGTATTGTAAAGAGTTCATTGTAAAGGAGCTGCATTGTAAAGAGTTCTGCACCTATAGATTAGCAGGAATAAGTTTTACTCAGAATGCGCTAGTAAAATGCGGGGGAAGTACATGGCAGCATATCTCACTGAACACAAGGATAGCAGATGTCTATTTTGTGTATCATTTTCAAATGTTTAATTCATTTAGCAGTCTTTGTATTTCTTCTCTCTCTCATTTCAAGCATTTTCAGAAAGAATTTACAAAACCTTTAAGTGTCATTACATGAACTGAAAGTTGGCTTGATTTTTTGTAACAAATTCAACAAATCCCTTCATGTCTGCCTTTTTAGCTTCAGAACAGGTACAAGGATCGATGAGCTTAGAGCCTTGGCCCTATCTTATCCAGACACACAGGTGTTTGGGGATGACTGTAGTCTGCCAGTACTATAATTTTTACTCATCTTAATCAGAAACACTCTTCATTATGAACCACTGAATAAATAAAAGGAGATAATATGCCATCTCAAGAGGTTATTGGGCCTGTGAAGTAAAAAAATGACAATTTTAGGAGTACCAGAACTATTGATTGCCCCTGATCCATCTCTTTTTCTTTGTTAATTAGGAAATTATTATTGCCACCCACAAATGCAGTATGTCTTTCCCTGAAAATGAAACACAAATCATTGTTCTAATGAGTTTCTGATGGCACAGCTTGATTCTACTCCTGGCATGCAATTATCATTAGGATATATTGAGTTCCACTTCTAATTTTATTTGTCCTATGAGGAAAAACTATACCTGTGGGTAGTACAGTGATCAAAGCTCAAGACATCAAAGTTAAATATTAAAGAGTTAAATATGGGGTTTTTTAAGTGAAAAAATAAACTGACTCCAGCCTTCAAAATCTATACCCTTCATTTCCAACCCACTACTTGGAGAAACCAGTAAAAATTGCTTAACTTTACAAGCCACCAATATTCTGTGAATTTGGCACAAAACTGAGGTCTACCACCAGATTAGCTGCCAACCTGCTATGTGAACTTGTGCTTTTTTGTCTATATACTTCAATTTATAGACTGGCTCAAGACAAATGAATTAGAAATAAATATGAATGTTTCAGTACTCAGATGAACTTCATCAAAAAGTTGTTGCACTTCTAGTGCCAAGAGTAACTAAATAGACTTCCATAGGACAATTTTTCTAGATAAAACCTTTGGCTACATCATAAAATAAGTATAATGTAACTGACATGAAAAACCTTCTATAGATCAGTTTCTTCCCAGATTGGTTATAAATAAGCAAAACAGTACTACAGAAGGTAACAGATTAATAGTGGTCACATCTAGTGAGCTACTTAACAGCAAATTAGCATAGTTTACTGTGAAGTAAGCACATGCATCTACATATGTACATGCTTATGCACAATAAATTTCTCAAATCCCAAGTAAACTTGCTACCTGAAAATTCAAGTAGAAAATGTATTTGGCATTAGCAACAGCACCATAGGACTCATGTAGACAACTGGTCAGGAGCTGAATCTACTCCCAGTCAGCCATCCACAAGGAGGTGGGAGATAACTCTCTGCCCCTAGGAGCTGCCTGCCACCAGGACCAGCTCTGCCACAGGAGCCTGGGCAGGGTCTGTGTCCCTCTGCCCTGGCAGCAGAGAGCTCCAAGCCCCTTACTCTCAGATGGTGATTGCGGCACTCTTTGCCATCATCATTGGGGATCAGGTGGCTGAGAGACTCTCATATCCCAGAAGTGGCTCCATCACCATAGTGCCACTGCTGGGAGATGCTTATCTCCCAGCTTGAGCCCTGCAGTTGCAGAGCTTAGGCTGGGAGACCCTTATCTTGCATCAGTGGCCCTGAGCTGGCAGAGCCGCTGGTGAGAGATAAAGGTCTTCTAACCCAAGCCCCACAACCATGGGGCTCAAGCTGGGAGATAAGCATCTCCCAGCAGTGGCTCCATGGTCATGGAGCTGGCTCTGGGAGTGCCCAGCAGCTGGGGGCTGGGGAGCTTGTTCCCCACCAGCATGGAGCTGGGGGGAAACAGGCTGAGGAGGTTTTTCCCCACCTAGCTCCACCCCAGTGGTCTCACTGGAATACTCACAGACTCCCCGGCTCACACTCCACAATTGCAGTTGTGATCATGGAGAAGAGCCTGGGAGCTCCCTGCATGGGGACAATTCCCCACCCAGCCTGGAGTTGGCTGAGACCTGCCCCTGACTGTGACAGTTCCCAGCCAGCCCCAGGCTATGCAGGGAAGTACATACAGCCTAGATGTGGCCGGGGAATGTCCTGTTTCTGACCTGTCTTGTTTCAGGCAGTCCCCAGCCAGCACCAGACTGTACATGCAGACTTCTCTGCATAGCCCAGGGCTGGCCAGGAATTTTCACAGTCAGAGGCAGGTCCCATGTGTCCTGATCAGGTGACCAAAGCACAGGGTTTAGAAAAAGCTGCAGGGGTGGGACAGGTCCCAACAAGATTCCAAGAAGATACCCATCCATTTTTCTCTGTTGATGTCATCATGGCACTGGTCACCCGATGCAGCAGCAGCGGCAGCCAGCTTGGATCCACCCCCAGCCAGGGGCGGCAACATCTGGACCATCTCTGGGCTCCCACATGGGGTCCAGAGGACTTTCTGCACCACCGGCTTTCATCCAGCTGTGGCCCACAGCTCCTGACAGTCCTACCGTGTTTCCATGGACATCAAATAGTCCCTCTGCCCTAATCCACTGGCATCTGCTCCTCCCTTGCAGCTCTTTGGAAGCCCTGTGGCCCTAATCAGGGAGCCAAGGCCAGGAGCTCCCTGATGCTGGGTTAGGAGATATTGTCCCCATCCCAGCACCAGCCAGCCACCCAGGGCCAGGAGAAAGCTGTCTTCTGGCCCTGCCAGCCTCTGGGATAGCACCTAGGGGGAGGCTGGAGCGCCCTCTGGTGGCCACAGGGAAGCATTTCAGGGCTTCAGGTAACTGGGAGCAAATCTGCTGTCTATCCTTGCATGTGTGGACATCTATCCAAAAATACTTACTGTGCAGTATCTTATTCCACAGTAAATCTAGGCTGGAGTAAATGCATGGGTAGATGTGCCAACTATGTCTAAATGACATTAAGACTCATTAGGACATGGGGACTATTGGGACAACATGCACTTAATTAGCTAAACCTTTCATGACAAAGTAAAAGCTGACCTGCATAAAAAGTCATAATCCCAAAATGTATTACCAGTAAATGAATACAAAGTAATCTAAGATAATAGTAAGAGTCTTTTTAACACTGAATTTTAAATTCTGCAGTCAAAAACCTATAACCAGGGTTGCAAAACCTATAACCAGCCTTTTTTTCTGCATAATCATGGTTGTATGACTACAACAACTTTGCAATATTATTGTAAGGAAAGGTCATGCTAGTCTTTTACTTGACTCAACTACACTGGTTTGAGTGCCAGCTGAGAGCATCAGGCAGTTGGAATTTAAAATGTTAGCTCTTGTGGTGTAGGAGCTGGGATGTTTCTTTCTCCAAGGCAAATGTGGAAAGTAGGCGCCAGCTGTGATTAACTGTTTTGGTAAAAAGAACTCTCATATAGATTTGTCTTTCTTAAATCAAGATTATATTTCTCTACCCTACTCTTCTACAACATGTCTTAAACATCCAAGGGTTTCTGAACATTGACTGTAAGGATAAAAGAAAGTTAAGCTGTTGTAGGTAGATCTCTTGTCTAACCATCTGGGAAAGAACAGTTAATCATACACTGATTCAGGTTCAGTTTATTTTAATCAAATGTCTTCTCAAAAGTGAACTTCAGTCAAACCAAAATCCCCATAATCCCCTATCCTTTCTAATACCAAGGAAAGGGGGACTGAAAGTGTGCATCTCATTAGCCTCCACAACACAACCATTCCTTCCAAATCCTTTTTACCTCTCTTCTGGAAAGTTCTTCCAGTCTTCTAGATGACTCAGGTCCTCATCAGTGGATTCCTTTCACATAACATCCAGCCTTATTGTGAAAAAACTGGTTTCCCCACCCCCATTTACAGAGACACATTCAAGCAGTGCACCTGAGAACAAAAAGCTGAAGAACAATTAGCTCCAGAATTTACTCATGTGCACTAACTGCACATGTAGATGTGCTGTCTAAGTAAGAGAACACAGCATCTTGGGTAAAGTTTTGTATGAGAAAAATGGAAATGTTTTCTTTGTGGAAGGTTATATAAGGTTTATATTAGAAAATGCACTGAAATTCTAGGTGAGTTTATAGGCGAGTAAAATACCGATACAATAGATGGGCCCAGTGAGTCATTTGAGCTAGTGTACAGAACTTGATCTGCCTATTCACAACAACAAAAACAACAACAAAAATCACCAATTACATTCTTTTAAACCTTTTATTAAAAGTACAAAATTGAAGAAAAACAGCATTTGAGATATAAACTGTTAAAGCATTTATTTTAGCAACATTCCTTATTATCTGTAATAGCAGAGAGGATTTTTTTTAATAAGGACCCCCCCACCCCTCACCACCACCCTTTGAACATCTATGAGATGGTATCAAAGATGGAAACAACTGTATTTTTGGAGAAAAAGAGAAAATGTTAATTGAGATGGCTGCAGCTGATGTTAAAAAAGTTCAGTACTGCTTCTTTCATAACAAAATAATGCAAATGTACACAAAAAGAGAAGAGAGAAAAAACAACAGAAACAAAGTATGGCTTATTGTTATATGCAGTCTCCCAGCTAATGAAGGATATCTGGTCCTTTTCCAGTATCTGGTCTTGTTAGCTACTCCAGGATCTGGAAAACTTGAAACAGCATCAGGGCATCAGGCATATTGCGTTTAACTGCTTTGTAATCACCGAAGACTGCAGTCTTGGCCAGATTTTTTTTTAACAGAAAGAGAAGAGAGTGCAAGGATGAGGGGAAAAGAAGAGAGGTGAAAGATGAAGGATGGGGAAGGAAAGGAGGAAGAAGGGAGGTGGCGACAAAAGGATCTCAATTCATATTACAGGTATCATGCAAAGCATTGCCAAATCTAGTTGTGCACTTGTGGGAAAGAAGAAGGGGTGTCTTTTGGGTCCCTCTGTCAGAATCTGTTCTGGACGCCTTTCTGTACCAGGAAAATAAGTCCAACTGTGTCATTGGATATCAGGAAATATTGGTTGTGCCAGCCATGGTGGGGAGACACACTCCTTTTACTCTGTCCCTTTTGGTCAGGTTACGGACCAAAAATAGGGGAATGTGTAAAATAGCTCGTTCTCAATTTTTTTTTTTACCAGTTAGGTTTATTTTCTATCATACTAATATTGGCTGGATTATTAGGGGAAAAATGGACTGAGAACCTGAATCTCAAATTGGGATGGGTAGAAAACTAGCAGTCTAGATTTATTCCACACTATATACCCCACAGTTTAGCATGTACCATTTATTTTTATTATATCCATTTTGATATAAATCCTATTTCTTTAGTAGGAAACTGTATTTTTACTAGATTTCTTAGTTCTGGGATATTAGATCATGCAGTTTCATCTATTGTGATTTATTCAATTCTATTATAAAGCCTTCCACTTGTTCTTTCCAAATGTCATGGAGAAGGAAATCAAAGTATTGTACTTTGTCTAGAAGTATATTCAAGTCTGCTTTACTAAAATAAAAAATCCCATTCATTGAGAGCCTGCTCTTATTATTGGATGCTGTGGTTCTAAAATAAATTCTGAAGGCATATTTATACATCATATGCTAAAAGCCATCTTCCCTGTGTTTTTATTTGTGAAATTTATACAGGAAGTAAAAAATCATGTATGTAATTGTAAAAAAGGTCATTTGCATGAGTATGCTTTTAGATGTCTTATTACCAGGTACAAAAGTACAAGCAAACTTTTCTAAATAAGTGAAATGTAGGAGCATTTAAAAAAATCAAAACTATTATGTGGAGAATTCCATTATGAGTATGACATTCCAAATGCATTTGCCAATATTCACTTGGAATAGTGACAAATCATGTCATTCTGAAACATAAAATCAATTGGCCAAAACTTAGCTCAGTTTGTATACAGTCTGATCCAACAGTGATCAGACTTTATACAGAGAACAGTCAAAATATATATCACAGTTCAATAAAGCTTGTTTTTTACCTCATCAGGATGCAATATAAACATATTGCTTATTTCTTTATGATTCTACAGTACTGGCTCTTGTTGTGAAAAAAAAGTATACTTATTTAAGATGTACAGGCCATTCTGAGAAATAATTTATCTGCTGAATATAATAGTCTAGAAAGAAAGTTTCTTTAATCTAATATTTTATACTATAGCCCAGGGTTATAACATTTATTTTGTTCTCATTACTAATCTTTGAATTCTTGGAGACTTTAAGGCTAGGGACAGGCATTACACATCAATCAGTTCAAGTGATTGGAAACTGGTTTAAACCTATAACAGAACAGATGTTCAATGCACATAAACCAGTTTGAAAATGGCTGAAACCAGTTTAAGATAAACTTGATTGAACATAGTATCAGACTTAACTGATTTGGTTCAAACCAGTTTATTCAATGTCTGTCCCTGATCCCTTGCTGGTTTAAGATAAATCAGACTCCCCTGGCATCCTGGCTTGCTCTCTGGGCTGGGTGGGGCTCTCTGCTCCACAGCAGAGCTGGCCCCTTGACTCTGCTCCCTGGCTCCAGCTCTGGCAAAGACTACAGGCTGCTCAGCCCCCTCCCCCTCACCACTCCCAGCTAAACATGAATTCCCCCCTCTCCTCTGCCTTGCTGAGGAAGTGTCTGTGTATTAGGTAGCAGACCACATGCTGGCTACAGTCCATGCTAAATCAACAGGTAAAATCAATAGGTAGCAGGTAATGTTCCTCTATTGTTTTCTTAATGGGGTGATAAACACTGAGTTAGGGGTGATAAAAACTGTTATCAGTTCCCTGCTGGGCTAATTGGACCATCCTCCCTGCTTGGCCATGCCTCCCTCTCAAGTTAGTACTGTACAAAGGAAGGGAGGGCTGCTCTAGAACCCCCTGTCTTCTAGTCTAAACCACTGCAGGCATGTGCCTGCATTTCTGGGATGTCTGTCTGGTTATAAACTGGTTTAGCTTAGCCAAGTTAGACTAACCTACAAAGACTGAATCAGTTCAGGCTCAGGGCTTAATTTTGAATATCTATCCCTAACCTAAGTGTTTTCAATGTTGGTGCTTCACCATTATCTATTCCTAAATTGAACTGCAGGCAGTATTTTTCAGATAAGCAAAGCTCAAGATTTTATTGCTGGCCTCTATTTCTTACCTTAATGATTAACTCATTTTTTTCCTGCTGTCATCTACCAAAATAACTTTATTTTCCATGTTTGAGTCAGATTTTAGTTTCTTTGAGCTAATCAAGGCTCAAAGTATGTAATTTTGTTTTTCTGTTGTTGCTCTCCTCCACATTTTCAGAGTATATAATCACCCTGAAACTGGCTTTGCTGCCAATAAGAACACTAGGAGTCTCATTTATGAATTGTATTGTCATTCCAGCAGTTATCAACTATTAATTATTCTTATTTTTTTGAAAACAAGCACACACATAGAACTGCTTCTTCAGAGGGTGCCTATATTCTTTTTACTTCCATTTGTCTTCATCAGCATGCTATTGCACAGAAGTTTAAATGTTATCACAAGTTTTAAAAAGTGGTCTTTAGTGCTTGGCAAGTGCAGTGATGGGGTCAGAAACAGAAAGCATGCTCCTCCTCTCCCAAACAAGACAGGCAAATTGTGATTTTAAGTTGATAAGATAAATGTAATTCCTACTGGATCAATCAGAAATATGTTCTCTTCCAAATCACCTGATTTTCTGCAGTTGACCTGAGTCTGCAGTTGACCTGAGTGCCCTGAGATCAATATGCTTCTGCTGCAGTACTGCAACAAAATACAAATCTCAGTGCATCCAGCCACCAGATGATGGATTGTGTTAAGTCCTTTGCTATTTAGACTTCAGTTGGCTGATACAATAGGCACCACTAAAAAATAAACTTATTATGTCACTTGTAAACTATGCCTCTTTTGCTGCTCTCTAATGGATTCCTAAGAATTATATACATCTAAGTATGAACATTAATAAAAGGATTGTGCCAGGCAACATCATAGATTTCATAGATTTCACAGACATTAAGGCTGAAAGGGACCTTGGAAGATCTCGAGTCCAGCTGCCAACCCCTGGTTACAGGGGAACCCAGGACACACACAAAAAAAAATTTACTCCTTTTAGGATGCCAGAGGGATGAGGAAGCATGCCTATGTGGTTTACCAGCCGTGTTTATCTACAGCTGGGGCTGGGTGACATCAGCAGGAGATGCCATCTGGCAAAGACAAAAGCCAGCTCCAAGGACTGGAGAGTGAGAATGCCGGGAGCTGAAGAGGCTGCACCCAGCACTGGCAGGGATTGGATGAGCCAATGCAGAGGCAAGCGGCAGCGGCAGCAGGGGCTGCAGGAGGAACCCTCACCGGTGGTAGCCAGCGTTGGGATGCTGAGCTAGAGGCAGCTCAGGGAAGAGCTGAAGAAAACCTGAGCTGGAGTAGAAGCATGGAGCCAAGTCAGGGAGACGTGCTCATCTAGGGCACTTGGCTAAAGAGGGAAAGAAGGGCTGCTGAGGCCAACGGTTTCCCCTACTCTTTTCTTTTTTCTTCTCCCTTCACACTCCCTTCCTTCTTCCTTACTTTTAGATTTCCCTTGTGTGTGTTCCTGGTCTGCCAGTGTGAATCCCTTGTCTTCTTCTTCATTATATTTCTTTTCCCTACTTAGCGTAGGCTTGCTCATTCTTCTTGTGCTGGGTCTTATGCCTGGATGTTTCTACCAGAATGTGCAGATAGCGCGAAGACACAGCAGTGACCAGCAGTGTCCATTAGGACCACCAGGGTATCAGAAGGGACATCTTCAGAGGCATAACATCCAGAGACCCCCTCCAGGTCCAGTCGGAGACTAGGAAGATCATCCAAAGATAAGAAAGCATAGGAATCTGAGGCAAATGTCACCAGAGGGCAAGCCATACAAAGATCTTGAGGCTTATCTCAAGGATTGGTGTATGGATGGGGTGTAGGGGAGGCAGAGCCCCATGTACATCCACCAAGGGATGTGACAACTCTGAAGGTATCCTCAATGGGAGCCCCCTCCACTGAAGATCTATCCAAAGTCATGGCAGGAGAGTTTAGGGGTCTCTCCAGAAGTGATCAAGGACTTCCTTGGGGTTCACCCAAAGTTACTTAGAATCCAAGACCAGGTGCACACACCAAGGCAATGCGGAAGCAGATCGTTGAACGGAGATGGGCACAGCTTCCAAGGGAGGTGGTGCTGTCCCCTTCCTTGGAGATATTTAAAAGGAGATTGGACAGACATCATCTGACCCCAGCACTCATTCCTGCCCAGGGCAGGGGTCGGACTCAATGATCTAATAGGTACCTTCCCACACTAACATCTATGAAACTATAAAACTATGAACTTGTCATCCCTCGGGATGCTCTGGTGAACAGACGTTCCCCCAGATACTGATGTACACCCCTTATATAGGCAGCCACCAGGTCACCCCTGAGCCTGCACTTTTCCAGGCTGAGAGTCCCATGGCTCTCAGCCTTTCATCATAAGGTTTGATCTCTTGCCCTCTGATCATGTGCATGGCTCTCCTCTGGACTCTCAAGCTTCTCCACATCCTTTTTAAATTGTGAAGCCCAGAATTGGATGCAGTACTCCAGCTGCAGCCTCACCAAGGCCGAGTACAGTGGGAGTCTGACATCCTGGCATTTACTTGAGAATCATTTATGGATGCAAGCCAGAGTTTTGCTCACTGTGCCCATCTGCATTTGATTATCTGCTCCCATGCAGCTTTAACATATGTGCCTGGTTTTGAGCATGATGGGACCTCGTACAATCCTGGAAGAGCCTCTTGGTCACTTCAGGGGAAACCCCAAAGCTCACCTTCCATGGCTTTGGATGTATTTTCAGTGGTGGGGACTCTCATTGAGGGGACTTCCGGAGTTGTCACATCCCCCAGCAGATGTACATGGGGCTCCACCTCCCCTACACCCTGTCCATATGCTAGCCCTCAAGACAAGCCTCAAAAACTTTGTGCGGCTTGCCCTCCGGTGATGTCAATTCCAGATCTTCATGCTCCTCATGCTTTTGTTAGTCCAACCTTCTTATTGTCTTAAGCCAGGGTGTCTGGATGTCCTGCCTTATCCCAGTCGGGGTCTTTCATGGCTCTTTGCTGAGCTGCCTCGGGTTGTGCACTCCCGTGCTGCTTGCCGCCAGTGCAGGACATCTCCTCTGATTCTGTCAGTGCTGATGCCAGCCTCTGCATCAGGTCTTCCTGCTTCTGCCAGTATTGGATGCACTCAGCGTGGGGGATCCTCATCGCTCCTCTCACTCCCGGCATCCCCACTCTCTCCCTCTCGGAGCCTGTTTTTGAATTCACCAGGCAGCGTCTCCTGCTGATGTCACCGGGCTCCAGCTGTAGATAAGCACAGCTAATGAACTGCATAGGTCTTTCTTTTGTCTCCCTGGATTGTCAGTGTCCTAAAAGGGGTACGTTTTCTTCTTTTATGGGGTTGTGTTCCCCTTGTCCCGGGTTCCCCAGCAGGTGGGGCTCCTTGCTCCCTCATGCTTGTATCCCCATGACACTCACTTTACCAGCTGCAACATCGCATTGGTGGCTCATATTCATCTTGTGGTCAATCATGATCCCCAAGTCCCTTTCAGCCGTGGTGCTACCAAGCGTAGCACTGCCAATCCTATAAATGTGCTGCAGGGTTTTTTTCCCCAAGGTGGAGTACCTTGCATTTTTTGGTGTTGAACACCATCAGGTTTTCATCTACCCATTTCCTGAGCCTATCTAGGTCAGCCTGGATCACCATCCTGTCCTCAGTTGTGGACACTTTACCTCAAAGTTTGGTGTCATTGGTGAACTTGGCCAATCCACTTCTGATACTAATGTCCACATCATTAATCAAGTAGTTAAAGAGTATAGGCCCAAGGTTGGAGCCTTGGGAGACCCCACTGGTCATGGCACACCACAATGATTTACTTTCACCAACTACCATGAACAAGTGGGGCAGGCAGTTCTCCAAAGACAGCCTGTCTGAAGAAATGGAAAAAAACCATGTTCTTTGTGGGAGTTTTAGCTATAACTGGAGAAGAGAACAAATTAGAGTTAAGGCACATTAAGCTGGAACTAGCATAGTAGGCTGTACATTAGGTGGTTCTTATGCTTAATTTGGAGGTTGGGAAGGAATGCTTATTCACAGTTTTGAGGGAACAAACAGTATTCCTGCTTTTTTAATCCGTAAGGCCATCATAGCAACATAAATAACATTTTCTGAAAAAGATATGCAGTTGAAAACACCCATAGTACTTCTGATTCCTCTTCTGAGTACCTCTGCTGTCCTGCCAGGTACCTGACTCTTGGTCCTGGCTGCCTGTGTGGGCCCCAGGGGTTTCATGCACCCCTGAGCCTAGGGGATTGTGACTTATGGAAAATTCCAATCTATAACACTGGGAGAATGCCAGCAGCACTTAGGGTGCCTTCAAGTCCACTTTATGGATCCTCCAGGTCAACTCAAAAAAGTGTGGAGGGCTTGGGAGTTTGGCAGGCAGCCATTCTTTCCTGGAAGCAAGAATGCCCCTGAGGTGCATCTATCTCCCAGCCTTCCTGCCCTCCTCTTGATCAACCAATTTTCAAGGCTGGGGCCACAGAGACATGCTTGAGTTTACCTCAGGGCTGATGATAGACAGTGCTCTTCTTCCCTCCCTGCCTCCAAGAAAGAGGGAGGCAGGGAGAACAGAGGACTGGTGGATAGTGGGCATTCTCACACCTGAGAGAAGCCTACAGCCATTCAAGTTAGTGAGGCCAAAGGGAAATCTTCCTTCTGGGAATATATCTAACTTTCTTGTGGAACAGCCAGGGTTTTTTTGGAAGAAATGCCTTGAAAGACTGTACACTCTCTTTTTGTGCTGGGAAAAAGGCTTTTCTCCCGGTACCTGTTGACAATCTGTACTGAAGATTCTAACAATTATCTATTTGAGGTCCTTGTTAAAAGAAGACAAAAAGAAAGACAAAGATAGGAAAGGGAAAAAATAGAATGGGAAAGGAAAAGGAGACAAAAGTGATAGAAGCAACACAAGGCTCAGATTCCAGGTGTTAAAGACTTAGCTGAAGCCAGTGGAGGTGGTGATGTCATCTGGGTCCCTCTCTATCTCAGTTTGATCCTGATCTCTTGGGATTTCAGGAGTGAAGTCCCAATTGTGTCTAAGCAGATCCTGGAGACCCTGTTGATAGTAGTGGATGTAATGGTAAAACTCATTCCTCTTAGGCTACCCATCCTCTTAGTAAAAAATGAAACAATGATGGCAGAATAGTCCATCATCTTGTTATTTTGTTAATCAGTTAGACTTAATTTTGGGCACTGTATTTCCATTCATTGATTTGCTCCTTGTTTACCAGGCACAATCTTAGTATGGTTGTTGGTTGGTATCAGTGGGTCTAATTCAGTCTGTCCTGAACTTTGCTGACTTTAGTAAACAATTTTAAATGTCCATTAATTCTTTTCAATTGATTTATGGCCAGACTTCTTTAAGACACAGTTCCCTAGTGAACAAACAAAGAAATAACCAAGGAGGGAGTTATGTTAGACTAATATTCTTCCACATGAGAATCACAGTTGGCAGGGAAGTGAGAGTATTAGTCAAATTTAAAAGGAGCTAAGTTTTAGGAAAAGAAAATAAATTTCTGCATGTAATTAGATACTGAACATACTGGAAATATTTTTCTTAAAAGCTTGGCAGTGGTCCATTTGTATTTTATTTTATTTTATTTTACATTTTAAACAGCTTTTTTGGCCGAGAAGCCTTTAAAAAGGATTCCTGGTTGTTTTCACCACCGCAGTCGGACTTTTTCTAAAGTGACCGTTTTTAATGCAGGCAAATCACTCTGAGGGAGATTTAATCTAACTAAGTATCTTAGGAACTAGCTTTGGGTTCTGGCTGAATTGAAGAGACCTCTTATCTTTCTGAAATGGTTTTCTTGAGATTCTATAGCCTGAATTCCCTTTTTCCCTCATGTACCAACTGTACCTCAAAAGACCTCAAAGACATTTTGTCAGTATGTCCCCGAGTAGAAATTCCTATTTTAAATAGTCTAACCTACTTAGATACCTTTGTTTTGCTCCTGGTCATAATGCAACCTAATGTAACATGATGTAAATGTCAGCTTGTGTTGCTGCTTTAAACAAATGATAGCTTGTGGGGTGGGCTAAGAATTAGGAGTGGTAAACAAATTAGGAGTGATATCAGTAGGTCTCTGCATTCAGGTTGATCCACAATCTAGCCTTTTCATTCTAATGTCTTCTAAACTGAAGCAATTCTGTTTTCATTTTTTAAATACTACTAACAAACATTATCAAGGACAGGTGGCTGTGACTTTGAAACAGTGAACAATAAATCTCATGGAAGAAGGTATCCTGAAATAAAGAGACGACATCTTAACAGACCCTTCCAAGGACAATTGGAAACAATGCTGCCTGAAAGATTACCTAAACAAGGTAAAAGAATTCTTTCTTGCCAGGAAAAAAATGCAAGCAGTTATTACTTCTATTGGAACATTTAGGTAACAATAGTTATAGTTTTTGAACATTAAGACAAAAAGCTTATGCAATTTAATACTATGAATAAGCAAGATAAACTGATCTGATAAATAGAGCTTACTGACTCTATATCTGGAATAGCCTCAAATTTGGATTTGATGGTAGCATCTGAAATTTATTGCTCATTGATTTCAGTGGCAACCAAACTTCTATCTATATGCAGCAGCAGCTAGCCTAAGTAATGCAACTGCTTGCCTTCTTACAAGCTGGAGTAACCAGAGTAACATTTGAGCCAGGGACAACACATAGGGGGTGCACATGCACCCCCTGAGCATGGCAATGCACGCCCTACAAAAAGGCGCTGTCACTTCACCCCCCATGCCAGTGACACCACCAGTGGTGTTGGTGGGCATTCAGCGATCCACGCCGGCTGCCACTGATGCTGCCAGCAGTGTTCGTGGATGGTTGCCACCTCCCCCGCTGACAGTACTGGCAGTGTCTGTGTGAACTCCCACTTGCTCCCCCACATTCCCATTGCCATTGCTGAACTCCTGCCACCGCCATGCCCC
>NW_017728948.1:49652187-49658145 GCF_001723895.1 Crocodylus porosus
TGCCAGGGGCACATGTTGTTCATGTTTGGGTGCAATGTTAATATCTAAATGTACCCCACCTCTCTGAACATCTAACCTGCTAAAATGACAGCTGGGAAAAACAAACCCCTCTCCTCCCCTACTCCAGAGTTCTCAGTCAGAGCTATAGGAAGATTACTGTAGCCAGAGACAAGTAGTGGGGAATACTAATATCTGCGTTGATGGTGGTAATTGTATCAGGAAGGGCAATAGAGCAAGTTTAAACATCAAAAACCCCCAGTTCAAATATTAAAAAACACATATCATGTATTCAAGCATTAAGTTTCAAACCACTGTGACATTTCTTAAAGTAGATTTCAAATGTAGCTGATCTGCTACATTCTCCTGGATATTCAATGGGGATGAAGCAGGTCCTTCTGTTACTGAAATAATAGAAATATAGGGCACAAAGAACAGAACATTCTGTAGTTAGAAAATGAAAAGTAAACCTGGTGCAACAAATTCATGAGATATGTATGTTAGACATACACTTTATTTCCATAGGTACTAAATATTTCACCCATCTAGAAAAGAGCCAACCAATTCTCATATCATAACATATAGGACTTACAGTGGGGATAAATGGGACTTTATATGCCAGCATCATGTATATCAAAGTAGTAGGAACACCAACTCAGAAAATCTGGCCTGAAGAACAAAACATTAACATCACCACATTATGATGATGATGCCATATGGTAATAGTGTTTCATGTTCTAGAGCAATGTCCTCACACCATGGTCCACATGAGGGAAAATTCCACAAGTTTTAACTTCTTACTTTTTAATTCTTCTATATTTTTATTCTTAGAGCTGTGGAAATAGGCTGCAAATATTAGGACTTTCTCATTACTATTGCTGACAACCCTACTCTAAAATAATAATTGCCAGATTTTCAGAATTTCTTGCCTCATAAAAGCCAGAGGAGAAAAGACTTTTTCTCGGCACAAAAAGAGAGTATACAGCCATTCAAGGCATTTCTTCAAAAAAAACCATGGCTGTTCCACAAGAACGTTAGATCTATTCCCAGGAGGAAGATTTCCCTTTGGCCTCACTCATATTGTGTCTGCTGCCACAGACCAGAGAAAAGAATTCTGTATAAACCACTCCATACCATGGGTAGTCTTGTGAAGCACTATTAAGACACTTCTCTAAATTGCAGGTTATTCAAGGGAGGAGGATGCAACAAAATTATGGACTGCTGCCATTGGTAGGGACTAGGAGCAATGCAGCACAAGCACAAGCATAAGCTCTGTCCATCCTTACAGATTTAATAGTAGTTCTTGCACCCTTCTCTAGATTCGATGCTCATAAGCAAGTTTAAGTCAGGCTAGGCTTCGCTAATGTCAATGCTAGCTACTAGCAGGCCTGGACTAATGCATAGGCAAATTAAACACATGCCTAGGGCCCTGAGCTGCAGGGGGCCCCAGTCCTTCCCTTCATGGTAGCAGCAGTGCAAATGGCCCCTTCCACCTCCCTTCACTTCCCTTCCCCTCCCCTCCACTGGCCTTGCCACCATGATGGCTGCTTCATAGCAGCGACTACAAGCCCTGCTCCCCACAGGCAGCAGCACTGGGGTGGGGAGGCGGGTCTTGACCAGCCCAGGGCTCACAAGTTTGTATGTCTAGGGCCAACTAAAGGGTTAATCCAGCCCTGGCTACTAGAATACACTTTGAATTAGAAATTTATTTGCTAAGATTATTTTTTTCTTCTCAGGATTTCTTAAGATTGCCTAGCCAATGATAGTTTCAATTGCAAATAAAAATGGTCCCTACATTAATGGACTTTTTGTGAACTTTTTTCCTTCCTAATGCTTTGAAAATTCAGATCAGTAAAACAACTATAACTTGAATATTTACCTAAAGCTTCAGGCCACTTCATTCAGCAAGCAAATACATATGCAAGATTTTTTGTGAGATTTCCCACACTTCCTGGTTCCTTCAGGGAAAGAAATGTTACAGAATAACTGTTTTTCACAAGATGTTGTTACGTACAACTTTTGTTCACATGAACAACTCATGCCCCTGGTGCCGGGGGGGGGGGCACCACAGCAGTGGGAGCATTGTACTGGTAAGCAGGGGAGCTCCCACAGACACTGCCAGTACTGTTGGCAGTGGCTGGGGCAGAGTGGGGCAAGTGCTGACCAGGGGTTGGCAACCACCTATAGCTGCTGCTGGCAGTGTTGGAAGTGGCTAGCAGGGATTGCGGACCACCCACAGATGCTGTTGACGGTGTCAGCAGTGGGGTGGCAAATAGCAACTTCTCACAGATGCTGCCAGTGGTATCGGTGATGGGGGTGGTGAGCAGAGACCTCCCACAGTTGCTGTCAACAGTATCGGTGGTGCCTTTTTGTAGGGGGTGCACCACCATGCTTTGGGTTTACACATGCACCCCCTACATATTGCCCCATTTGTTCTTAATCCAAGATCTGCATCTTAAAAAAAAAATTGAATTACTGACATCCTCAAAAAAGACTGCACAGAAATTTGGCTCAGTTCATCAAATTCAAGTTCAAGGATTAGCCCAGTTCTCTCAACCCCAATTATTCTTGTAATTCACTCAAGTCAAGGACTTATCAGCTGTTATGCCAGTTGAGGGTTTAATATATATTATACTCAGTACCTTCATATTTATAACTAATGCTACAATTCTATGATCTTATCTGTAAATGGTGATCAAAATTAGTGGCTATAAATACCCCTAGCATGGATAGATCTGACATCGCAGTGCCCCAGGGATTACTAAGTCAGGCAAGCTACTTAAGGCCACAGACAGATATTCAGTCCCCCTCTTTAACTCATGGTACTTTACATAAAGTGCCATGTGTTAGAGAACAGTCCCCCCCTCTCCCCCAACCAAACAGTTGTTCACATGTTTTGGGTTGGGGGATGATTAAGTATGACTGTACAGGCCCTTCTGGCAAGCAGGATTGAGCCTGTCTGCACTGCACCCCCACAGGTCTTGGGCCATCAGCAGGGAGGGTGGGGGAAGAGACAGGGAGTAGCTGCCAGCTGGACTGGGATCCATATTCTCCATTATTTTTAGGAATCTGGTGTAGAGAGCAGGGTACAATAGTCCTCATCTCCTTTGGAACACTGTACACTCAAAGATGCAAAGGAGAAGCTGTTCCTAAAGTTGTCGTAGAATGCAAGACCCCTGGTCTAGAAGGGGGCACCTCATGCCCTCTGAATCAATATGGATAGGGCAAAGTATATATAAACATTCCTTATTTGTATTCCAATAGCGCTCACATTCTGTCCACACACACAAACCCTATTCCCTATAGAGGTGACATCTAAAGCAAGCCATATTTGCAATGCATGACTGTGTGTCTGATGGGGAGGGGAGGAAGTCACCTGATCCCATATTGGCAAGTCCCTCCACCCACATAAAACCTCACACAAGTCAGTAGAACTCTTTGCAGGGGTCTGCTTCATGGTTTTCAGTGTAAGATCAGGACCAAAGGCTGTACAATTACATATCATTACTCTGTACAGGGCAGTAACAGATGACAAGGTCTCATCTATCAACCTCCCACTGGAGGAGAAATTAATGATGCAGCATCTTGGCATATTCTTAATGCAATGTGTTTATTTATATATTTACACCAGCACTGCAACAGAGGTGATCACAATCAATGAGGAAGAAAATCTCTGTTTCAGGGAGCTCAGGCAAATACTAGTGCCTAGACTGCTAGGAGCAGCTCTGTCCAGCCCCAAACATTGACTGTCACAAAGATTAAAGGCAGAGCAGACATAATCCTGTTGCTTGCAATAGTACGTTTCCTCCACAACTTTTTCCCGTCCTCCCAAAACCTTATACCCATAGCACAAACCTAATGATCTAATGATGTTGCATTTCTTAAAAGACTAAAAGTTACTCACATGCTAAGATAATGAACTTGTAGGTAAGTAACAGCACCATCTAGTATCCTCTGATTAACAATACTGCATAGATTTAAATAAAACAATTCATCATAAAATGAACATCATCTTAGCCATCATAGTAGCCTATTTTCTTTTTGTATTAGAAAAACAAAGTCCTGAAACATCTGGAAAATTGGAAAATAAAAGAGGCAATTAGGGTTCAATTTAGGAACTATGTTCTATGCATAGGGAGCAGTATAGAAAAACTGTGTAAAGACAATTTTAAGTGATGTAGACAAGTGTATGGTCAAGATTCATTATAACTTTGTGTCCAAAAGTCTTTTTAGCCTCTCAGGCTTAATTTTCACTGTTATAAAAGGTGTATTTTTACTGACAGATGTTAACTATTCTTTGGTAAAATCCAAATAACGGTATGGCATTATAGTTTTACCATGAGGCCAACAATAAGTGTTGCCCTCACTCAGTACCTGGTTAAAAACCATTGGGTATTGTCTCCACTCAGATTTTTCAGAGGGGTAACCAATCTGTTAAAAAAGAACATACCTGTATCGCAATGAAGATGATCCAAAACTCAGAACTGTAAAAATGTAGGTAGAAATGATAACTTTGAATATACAAAGTCTGAAGTTAATCAGTTCAACATCCATACTTCTCTTTCTTTCTTCCTGCCCTGTAGATATAAGCCAGATTAGTTTAGGAGTTTATTGGTTGTGATGACCTGATATGTGAAAGCTGATTTGAAATGAGTTCTGAAAATGTTTTTTTCTGCAGTCCTCCTTGTCTCTTCTGTGGGTTTCATAGTCCAGCATTTTTTAAAGTCTTGTATTCTGCTCACATGAGAAGCCCCCCATTGCCTGACAGCTTGTTTACTTCAGCGGAGCACTGCTGTTCTGGAAGGAAACATGATCTCTAGGACCAATTCCTTAATGAGTTTTGAACATTAGAATTGAAACTAATAACTGGTTTCTATTTACTGGGGAGAGAATATCAAGAATGGAATATTAGGAAAAGATTCAAAAAATTGGTTTGCATGGTGATGCATTCAGGGTGATTTATATTACTATGTAAAAAGGGTGTAGTGCTTTGTATCAGTTAATGGTTTTCTAGGCTGTGTCCCCCAGTTTCTAAGTACAATGATTTAGAAAACTAAGTTTATCCTTAAGTTCTTCTAGAATAGCATTTCTTAGGGAAGGGTGTTCCCCAAAGACTTCATCAGAAAACTCTTGGCATGGGAAAGCAGGATTTTCTTTCTTTCCTTATTTCAGATAATTTCATACATGGTTCAGAAAAAGGAATGGTTTTGTATCATGTTCTTCAGACTGCCAATCAACTGGGGAAGGCAGTATGTGAGATAGAAACAAACAGTACAAAATGAGTCATGCAGAAACCGAAAGTGCTGTCAAGTGTATTCTTTAAGGGCAGGTATTTCAAAGTAGTTAGCAGGTATGCATACCTTCAGACACCCAGTTCCCACTGATTTTCAGAAGAGGCAGGAAACCTAATTCTTTGGGTAGTTTTTTGTTTAATCCTGTCATTTTTTGTAGTAACTAGTTATGTTTTTCCCAGTATACATGTATTGAAATGCATGTATGCATTAATCATTTCAGTGCCAGAAACCCTCTCAAGACCACTTCTTTTACAATATTTTCAAATAAATGCTCACTAACTTTTGGTGGAAACAGCAGCCAAAAGGAAGACAGTGATTAACAAATGTTCAAGTGTGAAGTTAAATGTTTTATACTTAGACCATATTAAGGGCACTTAAAATATGAGGCTTCTTGCAGATGTTAAAAAAAAGGTGCTTTACTTTAAACTCAGCGTGCTCTCGCACTGGGCCCAGCACATACCCAGAAGAGTCAGTGCCTTAGTTGGACCTGGCTTGCCTGAAATCTGTATAGACTGGGTGCTTTAGTGGGGCTTTTATTTAATAGCTGATTGACTCAGCTTTAGATAAAAGTGTCAAACAGCTCCACTGAAATGCCCAATTGATACTGGTGCTGTGGAGCCAGGTCAAAGTCATGTGCTGCTTCTTCCAGTAAAGTGGTTTTTTTTTG
>NW_017728948.1:49658245-49663442 GCF_001723895.1 Crocodylus porosus
GGTTGGTTATAACATCTGCAAGTAGCCTGAGTATCCAGACTTTAAGGCTAGGTACAGACATTCAAAAATTCCAAGACAGAATTGATCTAAGTTACATGGTTTTCTGTAAGCAGCGTAAGTTAGATTGGTAATGAAAAGAATGCACATTCACTCTTTGGAGGGGAGGGGAGGGGCAAATCTTAGACTGGGTTCTGCCATTTTAAAACCAAACTATATGTACCGAACTTCTGTTTTCTTATGGATGTAAACTGGTTTTCTGGGCTGAACTTCTGTTGTGAAATGGGTATAGCCTGGTTTCTGATCACTTGTACTGGTAAAAGTGTAATGTTTGTACCTGACCTAAAACTTGTTCTCCCTGTTAAGTGTCCTCTGAGCATCTCAAAATTATGCCACTTCATGTGAGGGTTAACTCTGGGCATTGCTGCCTAGTTTATGTTAGGGTAATTTCAATTTGCTCATTTCATCTCCATGGAGCAATCTGCAGTCCTCTGTCTCCCAGGATGCACCACTCCCAGCACCTATCTCCACCTCATGCAGGGATAGAGCCTACATGTCCTGGGTCCTAGCTACACCCCTGGTCTCCAACCCTCTGGTGGCAAGTCAGAGCTGTGAAGACATGAAATGGCTTTAATTCTTAATATGTGACTACTCACAGCACATACTAACTTTAACACTGCTTAACTGCCCACACATTTTGTATGGTCTAAGTATAACATGTAACTTCACCCTAAATAGCAGTAAATTAAGAGGAAATTCAGTCACTTTAACAGCACCACATTGTAACTACATTCTTTGGAAGCAGAAAACAGAAGTAGTGCTGTGTTCCTACTTCTGTATGCACTATTTGTGACACCATTATTAGAAGGTGGTTTTGGTGAAGAGTTATAAAGGCAGCAGAAAGGTTTCAAGGGCAGTACATTTCCAACAAAGTACATGTCTTACAGTAGGAGACCTGAAAAGCTCTGTTTCTTTATCAAAAAGATCAGATCACTCAATTATACTAGGTACCTTTACAGGGAGAAGATTTTGAGTATTAAAAGGCTCATTAATCAAATGGAGGATGATTTAATCTTCCAGCCAATGGTGCTTGTTAAGCCAGACAAATTAAAATAGAAAATAAAATAGATTGTTAACAGTGATAGTGATTAACAGCTGGAACAAACTACCAAGGAAGTTGGGGATTCTCAATTCTCCTGAAATCTTCAGATCAAGCCTGGATCTAGTCAATTATATGTGTGCTTAATACACAGGTATCTATGTGAAATTTAGTATTCTGTAAGATTTTTGTGGTTCCTTTCACCCCATGACTATACTATAAACTCTGTGAATGCTTATAAGGATAGTGTACAGATGTCCATTTCTACCTGAACCAATTACTTCCTGTAGAAAAATAATCCTAAAGCTGGACCATCCAGATATTCCTCCAGCTCTATGACTGAAGGCCCTCACAGGCAGGCTCTCCAGCAAGAGAGCACTAGAGGGCTGCTATTTAGGCCACCTCTGCCCTTAGGGGAGCCCATAACTTGACAGCCTGCCCTCACACCTGCCTGGGAAGGAGGCAGGCTGTCAATAGGCAGTTGACAGCTTCTAAGTCACCCCCACAGGAGAATACCTCTGCTTTCTGCAATCCTCTTCATGTTCAGCACTCTGAAAGCCTTGCATCAGGAGCCCAGCAGCCGGCCTCACCCTGTGCTGCTTCAAGCTACCCAAAGCAGTGTGAGGAAGGCCAAGGCATTTTGCCATGGCTACAAGGCTTCACATTGGCTGCTGCCACACAGCAGCTTGCCTTGCCCCAGTCTGCTGAAGGTAAGCTGGGCAGCAAGGTGAAGTTAGCAAAGCTGGGAATTAGACTTGGGGAGAGCCTCTGGCTCTTCTTGCTTTTAAATCACCACCTTCACCACTAAGGTGAGGGGCAAAGGGAAACTGGAGGGCAGGGAGCTAGGGTAGGGAGGTTCTCCCCAAGTGCAGGTCTGGCCCCTCCAGTTTTTAATATCACTGTGATGCCAGTCAGCTGAGCAGTGGGGGGACACAAGGGGAAAACAGAGGTGCCTGCAAGCATACGATTTGTTGCTCTAAGATAAAAAGCTTGAACCTCTGTACATTTTTGTTTTCTACTGGAGAACAGTTATTCTCCTGATAGAAGTAAAATACAAGGGGGCCAATGAGTTAAACAGAAAATTCTGCTTTCCACTGGGCAGTATGATCTAGTAGGGATTACAGAGACCTGGTGGGACTCCTCTCATAATTGGAGCATAGCCATAAAGGCTATGTCCTTCACAGAAGGGATCGGGTAGGCAATGGAGGTGGGGGTGTTGCTGTCTATGTGAAGGAGCAGTACACCTCCCTACAGGCTGTTGGCCCCAAAGAAGAACAGCTTGAAAACATCTGGGTCAACCTCCAGGGGAGGCATGGTGAGAGAGGCCTGACTGTAGGTGTATACTACAGGCCACCTAGCCAAGGGAAGGAACTTGATCTAGCATTCACCCATGAACTAATGATGCCATGTGTGCATGGGAAATGGTTGTCATGAGTTACTTCAACTACCCAGACATCTGAGAGGAGTGCTCAGTCAGCTCAGATCAAACATGATCCTTCCTGACCAGCACTGAAGACCTTTTTTTTTAACTCGGGAGGTGCACAGGCTAGCTAGAGGCAATGAAGTTCTTGACCTGATCCTGGCCAAAGGGGATGACCTGGTGACCAACTTCAACATAGAGGGCAGCCTAGGCAATAGTGACTGTGAAATCATTATGTTCACGGCTGATCACAAGGCTGACAAAACAGATACCAAGCTCAAAGTCTTAGACTTCAAAAATGCAAATTTTAATAAGCTCAGGTCACTAGTAGAGAATGCCCTGAGAGACCAAGGACCACAGGTAAAGGGAGCACAAGAAGAATGGCCATTCCTTATGGATACAATCCTTAAGGCTCAGAGAAAACCAGTTGCCTTATGAAGAAAAAGTAGCAGAAGGGTAAAAAAAAACCCTCTTGGCTAAACAGAGAAGTTGCAGCCCTCCTACAGAAAAAGAAAGAGGTGTACAAATAATGCAAGCTTGGGACAGCCTCTAAGAAAGACTACTTGACAATGGCCCGCACTTATAGAAAACAGATTAGGCAAGCTAAGGCAGAAACCAAACTAAAACTAGCTACAAGAATCAAAGACAACAAGAAGTCCTTGTTCATCTACATAGGGAGTAAAAGAAAAACTAATAGGAGTGTGGGGCCACTGCTCAATGACTCTGGATACCTGGTCACTACCACTCAGGAAAAAACAGAACTCCTAAATGACTACTTTGCCTCAGTCTTTCACAAGACCAAGGGAAGCAACATGCCAGGTAGGGCACAGAATGAGCAGAGTGGGTGGGATTGACACCATTCCTACCATTACCATAGAATTGGCGTATGATCAATTAAAGAAATTAGACATATATAAATCAGTAGGACTACATGAGCTCCACCTAAAAGTGCTGCAAGAGTTGGCTGAAGTAATCACAGAGCTCCTGGCAAAGGTCTTTCAAAAATCATGGGCGTCTGGAGAAATCCCAAAGGACTGGAAGAGGGCCAATGTTGTGCCCATCTTCAAGAAGGGGAAGCATGAAGACCCGGGAAACTATAGACCAATTAGCTTAACTTCTATTCCAGGGAAAATCCTAGAAATATTCAAAGAGGCTATATATGACAAACTTGCAGAAGGCATGATACTGAATGACAGCCAGCATGGCTCTATCGTGGGCAGGTCTTGTCTGACCAACCTCATTTATTCTATGATCAGGCAACTCATCACCTGGATGAGAGAAAAGTGGTTGACATAGAAACATAGTTGTAGGGTCAGAAGGGACCTAAGTAGATCTTGAAGTCTGACACCCTGCCCTGGACAGGAGAGAATACTGAGATTCTATGACTCCATATGACATCATATACCTCGACTTCCAGAAAGCCTTTGACCTGGTATCCCATGAGGTACTGATCAGAAAACTGGAGGATATCAGACTCAACTGTGGGACCATCAAGTGGCTGTGAAATTGGTTGTGGGGTAAGACACATAGAGTCCAAATGAATGGACTGGGGTCTTCCTGGCGAGATGTGGGCAGTGGCATACCCGAGAGGTTGGTACTTGGCCCAAAAATGTACAATATCTTCATTAACAACCTGGATGAGGGGGTGAAAAGTCCATTGGCCAAGTTTGCAGATGACACCAAGGTATAGGGTTGTGCGGACACACCTGTAGGTAGGTTGCAGATAAAAGCAGACCTAGACAGGCTGGCATGCTGGGCAGAATGTAACTAGATGAGGTTCAACATAGAGAAATGCAAAGTGCTGCATCTGGGAAGGAAGCCCGCCTGGGGATGGGGGGGACTACCACCACTGCTGGCCCACTGAGCAACCCTTGCAAAGCCAGCAGGCCAAGGCACTTAAGGAAGCCCAGCCCTGGTACAATCACTGGGCAAGGTAAGAGCCCCCAACGGGACACTGTCCTGCCTGTACACAAATGCCAGGAGCTTAGGGAATAAGTAGGAGGAACTTGTACTCCTGCTTAATGCAAATAAGCATGGGACTCCACACATGGAGTCCCACGCTATACCCTGTACAAGGTATAGCCTTCTATACCCATGGTCCAGTCATGGGTGAAGTCAATGGGACTCCACCCATGACTGGACCATGGGTATAGAAGGCTATACCTTGTACAGGAGAGATCGAGTAGATAAAAGGGGTGGGGGTGTAGCTCTCTATATTAAGGAAAACTATGTGTCCCTGCAAACTAATGTTGGTGACCAGGGTGGACAACTGGAGACCCTTTAGGTGAAAATCCATGGGGAACAGGGCACAGGGGACACAGTGGTGGGAGTCTACTACAGACCTCCCACCCAAAGTCAAGAGCTGGACCAGGAGTTGGCCCAGGAATTGGCTGAGGCTGCATGCTCCAGGACCATGGTTGTCATGGGTGACTTCATTTACTCAGACATCTCGTGGGAGGATCATAGATTTATAGATTTCATAGACATTAGGACTGGAAGGGACCTCGGGAGATCGAGTCCAGCCCCCTGCCCAAAGGGCAGGAAGTCAGCTGGGGTCATAGGATCCCAGCAAGATAAGCATCCAATTTACTCTTGAAGGTGTGCAGTGTAGGTGCTTGAACCACCTCCGCTGGCAGACTGTTCCAGACCTTGGGGGCTCGGACAGGAAAGAAATTCTTCCT
>NW_017728948.1:49663453-49704693 GCF_001723895.1 Crocodylus porosus
AACACCTTCAAGAGTAAATTGGATGCTTATCTTGCTGGGATCCTATGACCCCAGCTGACTTCCTGCCCTTTGGGCAGGGAGCTGGACTCGATGATCTTTCAAGGTCCCTTCCAGCCCTAATGTCTATGAAGTCTATGAAGAACCCCCAGTACACCTATAGGCTGGGCATCGCTAACCTGACCAGCACTACAAATGAAAGGGATCTGGGGGTAACAATAGATGCCAGCATCAATATGAGCCAGGAATGTGACGCAGTGGCCGCTAGAGTCAATAAAACTCTGGCATGCATCAATCAATGCATCTCCAGTAAATCCAAGTGATCCTGCCTCTTTACTCAACATTGGTGAAGCTGCAGCTGCAGCATTGCATCCAGTTCTGGGCACCGCACTTCAACAAGGATGTGATGAAGCTCAAGAGGTTCCAGAGAAGGGCCACCGGCATGATCAGGCACTTGTATTGCAAGCCATATGATGCAAGGCTGAAGGATCTCAGACTTTTTAGCCTAAAGAAAAGAAGGCTGAAGGGGGACCTGATTGCGTATTACTGCTATATCAGAGGCGTACATCAGCGGCTTGGTGAACAACAGTTCACCAAGGCACCCCAAGGGGAAACTAGAAACAGTGGCCACAAACTCCTTTTCACAGAGTGACATCTTCCTTCTGAATGGTTTCCAGATATTTCAGCTAATTTATAGCTTCTGAAAGGCACTGATAACTTAAGACCACTTAGATTCCTTTTTCTTCAACTGTCCTTAGACTGACCAATAGAAGTACAAGCCTTGCATTACTTTGATAAGGTAATTTTAACTGTGCCACAGGGCCTTACTACTTCTAGGCTTTGCTAAATTTACTAGGCCTTACTTTATACAAGACCTTACTACATCTTAAATTATCATTAGGTTTTTAGCAACAACTTATAGCTTAATATCTAAACAAATACAGAAAAACACTTGGTCTAATCTTCACAGAGCCTTCAGCAAGCAGTTTTATCACACACACATACTTTTCAGCTGCCACACTATGATTCTATGAATGAACAATTTGCTAAGTCTGCAGTTGTCATTTGTTTACATTCTGCCCATCATTCCCCCTGTCTGGATCCTGGTTTTCCCTAATTAAAAAAAAAAATCACAAATTATCTGATAAAAAAATTGCAAATTCCCTGATAAAAAAATTCTAAAATCCATCATAAAAATTAAAGGCCCCCCGACAGCCCCCCACCCTGATAATGGCCCTCACTCCCCCCACAGCCTCCCCAGTTCTGCTTGTCCCCCTTAGTCCCCCCACAACAGCCCCCTAGCCCCACACATGCAGGCACAGGCACAGACACACAGACATGTACACACACCCCAGCAGGTAGGTGTGTGTGGGGTAATGTGGGGGGAAAGGAAGGGGTTGGGAGCTTATTGAGAATGGGGGAGGAGTGCATCTCTGGCCTGCTCCCGGGAGAGGCGGGGTGAGGATAGCAGTGCCTCTCTGCAGGCCACACACATGCCACCTGGCCAAGGAGGGGGAAGCTCGCAAGTGGCAGCTGCCACCACACCACTACCACCAGGGGAGAAACTGGCTCACAGGTGAGGAAGCAACTGGAGTTTGGGGAAGACATGGATTGCCTGCCATCTGGTGGGCGCTCCTGGTGGGGTTTTCCCCAATATCTTCTCCTCCCTCAGCCTGGGTGTGTGAACAGGTGGTGAGGTGGGGGGAGGGAACAAAGTGTTACCCAGGGTGCAGCAGCAGAGGGGTAAGGGACACTGCCGGCCCCACAGTGCCCTCCTGCCCCCCCACCTTGGCTCACTCTGTACCCATTTCCTGGAGCAGGGCCAGGGGGGAGGGCATCAGTGCCCCTCTGTGGGCCTCACATGTGCTGCCTGGCCAGTGGGGAGGAGGGGGATGCATGCAGCAGCCACAACTCCACCACCACCACTGCATCTTATGCATCTTCCCTGTGGCTGGCAGCGAGAAAGCCACGCGGGATGCAGTGGTACGGTAGTGGCCACCGTTCGTGAGTCCCCACAAGCCCCTAGCTGGGTGAGCATGTGCAGCTCACAGAGAGGCACTACTGCCCTTGCTCCCCTGGCCCTGCTCCAGGCAAGCAACATGGGGTGTGGCATTGCAGTGGTACTGGCATGCAGTGGCCGCGACCACCACCACCACACTACTGCTGGCAGGCACCACAGCACCGCCCCTGGCAGCTGCCCCCACACCACACCTCTGCTCATAAAGTGGCAGCAGTGCAGTGGTGGTGGTGAATACCGTGTGTCACCTCCCTCTTTCCTCTGGCCAGGAAGCATGTGTGTGGCCCAGAGAGGGGCACTGCTGCCCTCACACCTCTGGTCCTGCTCCTGGGAGCGGACACAGAATGTTCACTCCCCCTCTCCCCACCTGCCCACCCACCTGCCCGGGCTGAGGGAGGGGAAATTGGTAGGGAAAGCCCCAGCAGGCAGTCATTCCATGTCTTCCCCCAACACATCCTCACTCCTTCTGGCCCAAGCCAGCTTCCCTCCCAGCCCTCCCCCACAATCCACAAACCCCACTTACCTCCAGGAATGAAGAAGACTGATCCTTCTCAGGCAGCCTCCAGTAACTGATTGTGTTGGGTCCCGCCCTTTTCCCCTCTCTCTCTGCCTCCAGGAAGAGCTGGGGCTTTCCTGCCCCTTTTGCAAACAGCTCTTGCAGGCTGAAACTCAGCCAGCCTGCAGAGCTCTTTGCAAAATTGGGGAATCTGTGGGTTTCCCTGCTAAAAAGGAAAATCCACATTTTCTTCAATTAAACTAGGAAGTCCATTGTTTTCTTCATTTTTCCATGGGAAACAGAAAACCTGGATTGCTGGTTATGAAAGTGGCAGGTAAGGCAGAGTTTTGCCATAAAAAAAGAGAGCAGAGTTAGATTTGGGTGTGACAAAGGGTTGGATTTTTTTTGGCAAAGGGCAGGGAGTTTTGATGACCTTACAGCCTGCAAACAAAGTAGTTAGCAAAAGGGATTACCACATCTTCTGCAAAAGCAGAGTGGAGGAAGCCCATTCATTAGTTACCATGGATACCTGAAGTGGACATGAATGATGTGTGAATGAATGCTGACCTTTCTGATACATCCGCCCGAAGTGGCTGAACAGGTCTAGGCCTGTCATTTATACAGAAATTGCATTGGGGTAACAAGTTACCCCAATGTGTTAACATGAACTTGGGGTCAGTTATTATCTCATATGCAAAAACACATTCATACCTAGGGTAACATGTTACCCTGGGCAGTTTTTCATCCACAGAGAGCAAACCATTTATGTAAGCTGGCTGTTTTTTGGGGATATTGTGCACTACGCTGCCAGTGACAATGTCCTAAAAATATATATATTTTAGAATTAATTAACTTTAAGATACTTTGCTCAGCATTTGGGGTAGGAAACTACCCCATGGGAACATATGAAGGTTATAGGCTCTCTCTCAATCCCTATTATACTCCTGTGCCTCTCCCTAAGCCCATGGGGAGACCCCTAATTTTTCTGCCTAACTTACAGTCTTGCACCCCATAGATTCCATTGGTTCCATTGGTTCTTTCATAATGTCTACCATGTCCTGGAGCTTTCTAGGTTTTCTGAAGAACAACAGGAAATAAACTCTCCCTTGCCTGTTTTCTATTTCCCTAGTGTTCCTTTGCAGCATTTTTTCTTGTGTCCCTAACTCTCACCAATGTGGGAATTACATATTCCAGAATACTGCAATAATGGTTGTACTGGGAATGGTTCTCTACTGGCCCTTTAAACTGTTTTGAAGGCCAGCATACCCTGATACATGGTATTAGGAAAAGAGGCAGCCAAAGGCACAATATCCATTTTACAGGAAATGCAAGATTTCAAAAGCCATTTAATTCCCATAAGGACAAAACAAGAAAAAACTTGGGTTACTTTTCCCCCAAAATAAAATATTTCATTTTGATCTTATTGTCAGGGAACAGCAGCCCCAAGGTCACGGTGGGCCAAGGGTTTCGGTATGGAACAGGTGGGATTAGCGGCGAGGAGTCTGAGCGGTACGGGACTCGTGCAGTTTCAAATAAAGTTGATTTATTTACTTACGCTTTTGGAGCATAGGCAGAGGAACTTGCTTGTTCAGTTACAGTTAAAAATGTACAAACAACAACGGGGTCTGTTGGCCCACGGGGTTCCTGAGTGAGCCCTTGCTTTCTTCCCCGAAGGATAGGTGCGGCTGCCCAACTCGATAGTCCCAGGGCTGGTCAACAGCTCATTAACGGGATGAATGAATAATGAAACTGTAACACGATGAATGGTGTGATGCCAGTCCAAAGTGGACAGAACGGGTGGTTGATGAGATGCCGAAGTCGATGCCAAAGTGAGATGACAATGCCGTGGTCGGTGGTCAATGCAGTTCAGGTTGATCAGGATCGTGGTCAGTCAGATGTCAGAAGCGAGGTCAGTAGCCAAGAAAATCCATACGAGAACAAGTTGAATCGATCTGCAAAACTGCAGCCAGGAGGAGACCAATGGGCTGGGAAGCCCTGCTGAGGAGCAGTCCCTGTTAGAACAGTCTCTGCTCTCAGCTCCGATCTCTCCTAGCGAGACAGTCCCTGCCAAGGCAGCCTCTGTTCGCCAGTCGAGCGGGTCTCCCGCCTTGGGCGGGGGCTCACAAGCCTTTTGTATGAATTTAGTGGCCAATCATAGGGCTTTCCTTGTGGAAGTTTCTAGTCCAATTACCTCATGCATTCAGTGGACTGAGCATGCATCTGATCAGATTACCTCATGTTCTGTGTGAAACTGAGCATGCGCATGATGGAAAAGTAGGTCAGGCATGATTGACAAGCCTAGGGGTTGAGCAAAGGGCACATGCTAGGCCTACTGTGGAACTTCCCACTCGCCTGGCTTGTCTGCGCATGGCCGGATCTAACTCTCTGTGTTATCAGCATACATACAAAATTTTGTTCCGACACTTATTAAGACATTTAATTTCAAATAGGGCATTTAACAGAAGTGTTGGGACTGCAATTCTCCCTTCTTTATGGACTATAGTCTTCATCACTATTGAGATGGCTCTCCCAGATTTTCTCCATTTAGGGCTAGCTGCACTGACTGAGTAGAGCAGAGGAGGATAATTATATGGGCCCATGGGCCACATAGGCTGTTCTGGGGAGCTGTTGTGGGCCAGTCAGCGCCACCCCCCACAACAGCCTAGAGCCCATGCACCCTGTGACTCCTCCCTGCCACCACCACCAGCACCCAGCAGCAGCTGAGTGTACTGCCCCAGCCTTGGCCCATGCTGTGCCTGCTCTGGACCATTCACCCGTGCTGAGGAGTGGCAGCTGGGCAGAAGCTGCTTCTAGGCAGGGGAAAAAGTGGCCCTTCCCCCTCACTGCTGCCAGGCCCTTCTTGCTGCAGCTACCAAGAGGCTGCCCTGTGGCTCCTCTCTGCCACCATTACTGCCATCTCTGGGCCACCCAGTGGGACAGCAGTGGCAGTGGAGAGGAGCCACAGGGCATCCTGGGCACAGGCTGTGGGGTGGCTGTAGCAAGATGGACCTACAGTAGTGAGGGGCAGGTAACCTCTTTTCTTCACACCTAGCAGCATCTTCTGCTTGGCTGCTGCCACCACCACCACTGCTCAGTGTGGGCAGGCAGGCCAGAGCAGGCACAGGGTGGGCAAGGGTTGGGGCTGTGTGTGTGGGTTCCCAGCAGTATCATGGGGCTGGAGCCAGTGGTGGCAGAAGCTAGGAGTTGCCACTGCCTGGGGTGCCTAGAAATTTAGTCCAGCCATGGACCCTCCCCAGCCCTGTTGCGTGCCTAGGGACAGTGGGACATGCCACAGGCCAGACAGCACCTGGGCCAGGCAAATCTGAGGGGCCTGCTGCAGACTGGATAATTCTCTCCATGTTCTGGATCTGGCCTGCAGGCTGTATTTTACCCACCCCTGGAGTAGAGTATTGAATGGTACAGGTATCTGTGGAGTAACTTGGTTATACGCCAAGAAGAAAGGGGAATAGTTTTCTGCTCTTTAAAACTAGCAGCTCATTTCTCCACTGCTTAAAGAATTTGATTTTTTTACCCAGAAGACACCAGAACCTTGAAAAAAATAATGATCCCATTTGCTCTGTTTCTGAAAACAGAAATGTAGTGTGAGAACACAAAAGGAGCAAAAGAGCGGTCACAATGATTCCTTCTACTTCCCGCTACTCACCACATCCAGGGAGAAGCTGTACAGGTATTGTCCTTGCTGCCTGTGTGGTGGCAGCACAAAAAAGCTGGGAAGATCTTTCTTCATTCTCCATTTCCCTTTGTGTAGCCATATGAAGTCTGTAGCCTTTTATACATAGGAAATGGTCATTATCTGCTTTGATATGTATACCACCCCCAAGTCCCTCATATCTCTTGCAAACTATAAACTATAAAATAACAAATACTTTTTAATCCAAAATAAGAATTAATTTTTCTCATTGTGGTCATAATCTCTCTGGTAAAAGAGTGGCCTGAGATGGCATATTTTCAGTATAAAGCACAAAGATCTCAGAAGGCACAGAACAAAGAAAAGTTCATCTGTACTTATTTTAGGCTCTCTCCTTCTGCTCCTCCTTTCTTTCAGTAGTCTAGAATAGCACATGACCTGGAAAGTCCATGATGGAGAAATTTTCTAATTAAAAAAACCCATACCTTCTCTTTGAAAGGGTGATTTAAAAACCATGGCTGGCTTATACTATGACTTAGACTTAAAACAGTGAGAAGGAGGATAAAATTGGAAATGGAGGCCAAACAACCACTAAAACTAAAGTGAGGTCACCAAGTACTAGTAAGGAGTATAGGCAAGAAACTGGTCAAGAATATTGCTTCAGCTGCTAGTGCTCAGGGTTATTTTTAAAAGACTAATTTCCTGTAAGTGTTACTTTATAACACAGAAGAAGGCAAAAGAGATTCTGTATTCCCCAAATTATTTATTTTCAGTTCTGTTTCAAAGATGGACGAACTTGCTCTGATACATTGCTAACATAACTATTTTTAAAGTTTTGTTTTGTGGTTTTTTTTGTGGAGATGAAAAATTAGAGCTGTTTCACTGCCTTCAGAATCTACCAGTTCTTGAGAGCAGTAGATCCCTTTGCCTTTCTGAAAGCAGATGTCATCCTGTACTATATAATTATTTTACTGTAATATAAGCGTTCAGGATGTTTGGGGGTGATAATGCAAACAAAGAGACTAAGTTTTAATGGGGAGAAAAGCACCTTTATTGGAGGTTAGAAGGGAGAGATAAAGTTACCAGGTGTCAGATCTTTCTGGCATAAGAAAAGAATTCTGAGAGGTCTGAGGAAAAAGAATCAACCTAGAATATGTTATATTGACAATATACCAAACAGAATATGTTGGAAATGCAGTTCCATTCTGCAGTTCAATCCTCTTCTCCTTGCCCTGGGCTCGCTTCCTACCCTCTCACATGTACATAAACCTCAGGAGGTTAAAAGAAAGCATTTTCAGTTTGAATTTAGAGTACTGGGATGACCAGAAAGAGGCAAGTTTTTGTTGACTAAGAAGCAATGTTTTAGCCAGTTTGGCACCACCTAGAAAATGAGATGCTTGTTAAATCTGTTCACTCAAACCAATTTTAAAATCACTAAGATTCAGCATGGTTTTAAGTGGTTTAAGATGGACCCAACTTAATTACCCTGTTCATTAGCACTGAAACTCATTGCGGAGGGGGTGAGGGGGGACCATTCTGGCTTTAATTTTAAAACATTAAAAGCATTTAATACAATTAGTTGAATTGTTGTAAAAAAATGGCTAGTGCAGAGAGGTCAAGGCAAAGTATTTGCAAGCATTGCCAGTCCCCTCTTGTAATATAAGTGTTCCTGAAAATGCTGTCAGCTTGACAAGAATAGTGCCTAACCTCTTTTCTGAGGCAGGTAAAATGTATCATGATCATCACTGAGGTCAGTGGTCTCGTGGTAGGAGAGGTACTAATATCTCTGCTCCTGGAAGAGGCCACTGAGGGCCACAGGACACAAAGAGACAAAGTACAAAGCAACCACTGAGATACAGATGCACCTACATATGGAGCACTTAATCATTTCCACTGAATAAGCATAGCAGGAAATAGTTAGAAATGCTTCAAAATAACATTTAAAAAACCTCAGACTTGTTGTCTATGCCTGGTACTCCCCAACACTTAGGGTAATATGAAGCACATTGCTAATGTTTGCCTGCACACTTCTAAAACACTGTCCGATTATTAATCACTATCCCAAGTGGTCTGGAGGACAATTTATCTTTGGTTTATAACTTCATTTAATGTAGTTTTGGAATGGTGTAATGATATTGCATTCACATTTATCTTCATTGTTGCTGCTGGGAAATGTGAAGGTTGTCTGTAATGAGATTTTCCCATTTAGCTAAATAATCATTTAGGATTTTAAAGCACTTTGTGTCACCTAAAGGTATCTACAAATCTGTGACCTAACACACATTTGCTAGATTAAAAAGGTACCATAGCAACTAGCTATGCAAAGTTTCATTCCACATATATTTTTTATAACTAACCTTACTCATACTCACATTCAGTGGCATGTGCCTGCTACTGAGAGAGTTGCCCTGTGATCTCAGAGGTGATTTTTGATGCAGCAAGTGAGACAAATGTCAATTTTAATGCCAAATCCACTGCTTATTTACACCCACAGAAGTGGATGTTGATATAAATTACTTTGACATATGTATGCTATCTAGTTAATGTCAAAATGTCTCAATGGAACATTTGTTTAGTGTTATGGGCTGCATTTGCTGCTGTAAATCCCCATAGCTCTGAATGACTTTAGTGGAAATACTCCCACTTATGTCAACTGAGATTCCAGCCCACTATTTTAAAACAAGTTAGGGTAGTCAAATGTGGCCCAGCATTACAATAAGTTTTACCATAGATGTTATTCAGAGCAGGATCTGGCTCTTATTTCCCTAAGAGATCTCTCTTATCTTGATCATGCATCTAGACATATTCTATGCTGCATTATGCTTACTGTGCACTTTAGTTACCACAACTGTAGCTTCCACGACTACAGTCTACTCTTTGATGAGAGAGGCAATGATCTGCTGCAAAGGGATGGCCTCCACCTCTGTCCCCTGGGGAAGAAGCTCTTCTCAGTCAGATTGGCTGAACTGTTCCATTGGGCTTTAAAGTAAGACTGCAAGAGGATGGGGGAACTACCGCCACTGCTGGCCCACTGAGCAACACATGCAAAGCCAGCAGGCCAAGGCACTTAAAAGAGCCCACCTCTGCCCCAGTCCTGAAGCAAAGAGACACTTGCCTGCCCGTACAAGAATGCCAGAAGCTTGGGGAATAAACAGGAGAAACTTGTCCTTCTACTCAACACAAACAATTATGATGTCATAGGGATAACGAAGACCTGGTGGGACTCCACCCAGGACTGGGCCACCAGTATAGCTGGCTATACCCTGTACAGGAGGGATCGAGTAGACAAAAGGGTGGGGGTGTATTTCTCTATGTCAAGGAAAGCTATGCATCCCTGCAAGATGACATCAGCACCAAGGGTAGACAAATGGAGACCCTCTGGGTTAAAATCCATGGGGAACATGGGGACACAATAGTGGAAGTCTACTACAGACCTCCTGCCCAGGTTCAAGAGCTTGACCAGGAGTTCACCAGTGAATTGGCTGAGGCCATGCACCCCCCATGCATGGTTGTCATGGGAGACTTCAACTACCCAGACATCTTAAGGGAAGAGTGCTGGGCCAAATCCAAGTGGTTACAAAGCTTTCTCTTATGTGTGGATGAGCTCTATCTGACACAGGAAGTCAACAGGCCAATGAGAAGTAAAGCACTGCTTGACCTGGTTCTAGCAATGGGGGATGACCTAATCAGTGACCTAATGATCAAAGGGAAGCTGGATGACAGTTACCACAAGTTGATCACATTCACCATCTGCCATAAAGCTGGCAAGTCAATCAGCAATACAGAAGTCCTTTACTTCAGGAAAGCTGACTTTGACAACCTCAGGAAGCTTGTCAGGGATGCTCTACAGGGCCACAGCCCAAAGGGGAGTGGCGTTCAGGACAAGTGGTTGCTCCTCAAAGGAGCAATCCTGGATGTGCAAGCAAAGTCTATCCCATCTTGAAGGAAAGGCAGAAAAAGGGCACAACAGCCCCCTTGACTCTCCAGGGAACTAGCAGACCTCTTGCATCTAAAAAAAAAAGACTTACAAAGGATAGAGGATTGAATCCACCTCCAAGGAGGAATACTCGGCACTGTTCAGGACCTGCACAGAGAGAACTAGGAAAGCCAAGGCTGCAACGGAACTCCAACTAGCAACAAGTATCAAGGACAATAAAAAGTCCTTTTCTGGATATGTGGGGAAAAGCAAGGGCAACACTGAACCAATGCTAAACCAGATGGGACAACTGACAACTGACACCCAGGAAAAAGCCAGCTTACTAAATGGGTATTTTATGTCGGTCTTTCAGCAGTCCCATGGGACATCCCTGCCCATTACGGGACAGGGAGGCCCAGGTGAGGGAGATTCCTTACCATCCATTAATGCTGACCTAGTGAAGGAACACCTTGAGAGGCTGGACACCTTCAAGTCAGCTGGCCCTGACAGTTTACACCTCAGGCTACTCAAGGAGCTGACTAGCATCATAACTCAGCCCCTGGCAAAGATCTTCAAGAACTCCTGGTGCTCTGGTGAAGTGCCCAAAGACTGGAAGAAGGCCAATGTGGTGCCTATCTTGAAGAAAGGAAGGAAAGTGGATCCGGCAAATTATAGGCCATCAACCTGACCTCTATTCCAGGGATGTTCTTAGAAAGGATTATCAAAGAGGACATTCTTAACAGACTGGCCAGTGGCAACATCCTGAGGGATAGCCAGCATGGGTTTGTTGTGGGTAGGTCTTGCTTGATCAATCTTATTTCCTTCTATGACCAGGTGACCTATCACTTGGACAAGGGAGAAGAAATTGATGTCTTATATCTTGACTTTAAAAAAGCCTTCAATCTGGTATCCCATGATCACATCTTAGCAAAACTGGGTAACTGTGGTCTTGGCCTCATCACAATCTGCTGGCTGGGAAATTGGCTCCATGATAGGACCCAGAGGGTGGTGGTTGATGGAAGTCAATCATCATGATGCGCTGTGGCCAGGGGGGTCCCCCAGGGCTCTCTCCCTGGACCTATACTATTTAACATCTTCATTAATGATGTGGACACTGGTATCAGAAGCAGCCTGGCCAAGTTTGTCAATGACACCAAACTCTGGGGTAAAGTGTCCAGACACGAGGACAGAAGGGTGATCTAGGCTGACCTTGACTGGCTTATGAAATGGGTGGATGAGAACCTGATGGTGTTTAACACTGAAAAATGCAAGGTTCTCAACCTTGGGAAGAAAAACCTGCAGCATCCTTATAGGCTCAGCAGTGCTACACTGATTAGCACTACAGAGGAAAGGGACTTGGGGGTCATGATTGACCACAAGAAAAACATGAGCCTTCCATGTGATGCTGCTGCTAGTAAAGCCAGCAAAATGCTGGCTTACATCCATAGATGCTTCTCAAGCAGATCCCAGGACATAATTATCCTGTTGTACTTGGCCTTGGTGAGGCCACAGCTGGAGTATTGCATCCAGTTTTGGGCTCTGCGATTCAAAAAGGATGTGGAGAAGCTTGAGAGTGTTCAGAGGAGAGCCACGCACATGATCAAAGGTCAGGAAAACAGACCTTATGAAGAGAGGCTGAGAGCCATGGAACTCTTCAGCCTGGAAAAGCGCAGGCTCAGGGGGTGATCTGTTGGCCACATATACGTTTATCAGGGGTGCTTACCAGGATCTGCGGGAACATCTGTTCACCAGAACACCCCAAGGGATGACAAAGTCAAATGGTCACAATCTCCTCCATGACCACTTCTGGCTGGACATAAGGAAGAACTTCTTTACTGTCTGAGCCCCCAAGGTTTGAAATAGACTGCTGCTAGAGGTGGTTCAAGCACCTACTTTGAATGCCTTCAAGAGACATTTGGATGTTTATCTTGCTGGGATCCTATGATCCCTGCTGACTTCCTGCTCCCTGCCCCTGGACTCAGTGATCTTCTGAGGTCCCTTCCAGCCCTAACGTCTATGAAATCTATGAAACTTAGCATGAAAAAATAAATGTTTTGTATTTGAACACAATAAAACATATTGTATCATCAACACTTTGCTATTGTGATTTTAAAGAGTCTATGATTGCAGCTTCCAGCTCTTCCAACTTTCCTGTGGAACAGCTACGAACAAAAACAGAGAAAAATCAATGACAGGAACTTTTATCAAAACCAGAGACAAAAAGCAGATAAGCAGGCTAAAATGAGTTCTCTGCATTCCCATGAAAATCAACAGCAAATATCATTTTTACCTGGTTAATAAACCAGGGGCTTTGCCAGGGGCTGAGCTATGATCCTGGTTAATCTGTAATGCATGATAGGTAATTTTGTTCTTGGTCACATCTCCTAGGGAGCACCTCTATTATAGAGGGAACCATCACCCCCAATTCTAAAATGAGAAAAAAACATTTTAATGTTACACAGAATAACACAAGACATCTGTAATGGAGCAAGGACTTGAACCTGGATTTCCCACTTTCTAGGATATTATCTAACAATCAGACCTTTCACTTCATTGCTTTTCTCTCCATGAACCTGTATTTGTCTTAAAGGGCAACTAGTAGTGATACTGCTAGTACAGCAGATGATCCTGGCATGATGCTGGTATTAGTGATCCTGTTGAGGAGGTAACTAAATCAATGATAAAAGGTAAGTGGCCTCAGCTTGTCATTCTGTTACCAGCAGGCATCTCTTTACTTGCTGACAGATCAGAAAAGTCCTGTTTAGAAATTACCTTTATTTTTGCCTGGTTGGACACATTTATCAGACAAAAAGAAAACTATACAATAGCCCAGACAACTTGAGGGCAGCCACTGTCCAGACATGGTTCCCCCAAGACAAGTTCCCAAAAAATCAGTTCATTCCCCAAGAGCCTGGGGGGGTGGGGGGGACAGAACTGAGTCCCACACATCTTCCTTGACTCCCCTTTTACCTTTTGATGTCTACCTGAGGACACGCGGACAATTCTCAGTTTTTTAAACCTCTTCTTCTCAGGTGCCCTCAAGAACATCTATGTGACCTCTTATTGTGTTATTCAGGGGCTGAAGACTCCTTCACTCCACCTTCATTCTTCTGCTGGTAAGTCAGGAAAAATAACCTGCTCTTGCCCATGCCCTTCTATGACTCTGCAGTTCTGCAGCATTACCAAACATTAAAGATTTAATCTATTTGATTCACTTCATAACTACCACTTCTATAAATATTTGCCTCTAATACAATCTGCCACAGCTTGTGTGTGTATGTGTGTATGGAAGTATTTGACCTGGGCTTCAAGTCAAATGTGAAGATGAAGGCAAGAGTGGCTAATGGCCTAGATATTGATTTCAGCTTCTGTTATAGTGTCTGAAAGAAGGGGGTGGGAATCAATGATGAGAGGAAAAGTAATGCCAAAGAGTAGCATGTGTTAGAATCAGAGAAGAGGTTGTATAGAAAGAAGGGTCAAGATGATAGAGAATAGCTATAAGCAAGGAAAGATGAAATAGTTTGCAGTAGTATTGCTTAAAGGAGAGAATGAGTGGGAAGAGCATGAAGTACCCACAGTTTATCAGAGACCATGTGGGTCAGGGGATTTGGAAATAGTTTATGGGACTTCAATTATTAATTTAAATCTAATTGAAATGGCTGTTATCATACAACAACTATTCATTGACATGAGTTCGAGTTTTCAAAAGATAGACAACCCTGTCACAAAAGCCACCACTACAATGGTAATCTCAGTCAAGAAGACAAGGACAGACTGGAACAGGAGAGTGAGCTAGTTTCTCTCAACTGCTTGTGATGATTCCTTTAGGACAGAGAGGGGGCTCATTCCCTGAGTTAAAATTCCTAGTGCAAAATACTTTCAGAGGCTGCTGCATTTTGCTCTTTGCTCTATCCCCAGACTGAATGCATTTTAAGCCCTGCTAGGTACCAGTTATTGAAAAAAATCACCATATTGATATCAACACTGAAAAATATTTACCCTAAAAACATAGATGGCAGGATCCACTTTGAGGCCTGTACATAAAGATTTTGTCTAATTGCCTCATTCATCAACTATTTCAACGCTACAGAACCTGCTGTTGGGGTCCTTTGAAGTAAACAGCCATTTAAATGACATTGTTCCCAGTGGTATGACATTTAGTAGCACATTTGTATTGAAAGGTACCATATTTACTTGAATATAAGATGAGGTCCCCCCTCCTCTCAGTTGGCAATGGAAAAAGCCCCTCAGCTTACAATTGCATACAACAAAACCTCATTAAATACCTTGTCTATTATTAATCTGATCCCAAAAGCAGCATGTGCCCAGCGATAGAAACCAACTATGAAATTGATTAAATGCAGCCAACATTAAACATGACTATAAAACACATGGCCCACACTGGGCAAACATGCTGATTGGAAACTGTTTTTGTGGCTCTTTAAAAAAGTGCACAGGAGTTCCCTCTGGAAGCATGGGTGATGTGTAGGGAGGACATGGTGGGGGCACATGCCCCCCCCACCAAGAGAACTGGTGCCCTCCTGACAGTGAGTGCTCTGGCTGGTAGGGGGGCATGGAGAGTACTACTGTCCTCCTAAAATTGGCTCCACCAGATTGCCCCCACCCCAGCTGCTGGCTGACCAGTGGGGGACCCTGCCCCAGTAGTGCCCCGCTGGTACCCCACCCCAGACTTGGGAGGCACCAGTTGCCCATGTCTTCAAGGAACTGGAACCAGGCCTGGAGGTACTGCAGTACCAGGCTGGCACCAAAAAAGGGCCAGAGCCAGCCCTAGCCCCCTCCCCTTGGTGCCAAAAATGCTACATTTGATCTCAGCCAAAACGCCAAGACATTTGCAAAAATATTTATATAACTACATGTAACAACCTGTCAAGTGAGTACACTGGTTCACTTGGCAGCTCAAAACATACTTTGACAGTTAAACAATTGTAGTCCCATTACACAGTTCACACCTCGCACCCAACACCATCACCATTCCAGTGCGATTACTCATTGTTCTTTCAAAGGGTTTGCCTCTGAAAAAGTCTGTGCCAGTCCCCTCTCCACCGTATGAGGTCTGCCATGTCTTTCCCATTGTCCTCTTCTGTCTTTCTGTAGCACCAGTACATTTAACTCAGCCCCATTTTAATAGAGTCCTCTACTCTGGTATCTGAGTGTCTGTTTATGAGAAGGCCAAGACACTGATTTTTTTTTTTTTGCAAAAATATTTATTTCTATATACCTCCACTTTCAACACTAAAATTACAAAGCACACTAAAATTACACAGTTAGCACCACATGTCCGTATGCCTGAGCACCTATCTCTATACCCATACCTCCACCCACTGCCCTCCTCAGAGGGCTTGCCCCTGAAAAGCACGGTACCTCTCACTGATGACTCTTTTTCAAGCCACGGTGAGCCATGACAGTTCATCTAGAATCCCTTTGTTGACCCCTCTCTCAGCCTGGCACAATCTGATTAGTGTGGCCATGCCTTCCATGAGGTGAAGCTGGATCAGGTTGCACTGACCCTGATCTGCAAATACATTTTAAGAGTATCCCATGACTTCTGGCAAGGTCAGCCAGTTCAAGTCATGAGTGGGGGCCTAATTAGCACATGGATCCTTTGTTGGGAGTATCTTGAGTACACACACACACCAAGAAGTGCTGAGCTGTCACTGTAGCTTGAAATGCTGTTGACTCAGGCGGGGGGGGGGGGAGGGTGGCACCTAATGAAGTATGTGATAAATCACAAGCTTTTGGCTTTGGGCTAGTATCATGCATAATTTGTACTGCTAGGTACCAAAGCGGTGCTCAAATTATGTTAATAGAGTACCTGTGGTAAAAATTGCAGCAGTTTCAAAAAAAAGGTAATATGCATCAGTTCTGTATAAACTAAGTGCATGGGTACTATATGCAAACTTCTACAGCCATGTTTGATTTCAAAGTTGTTGTTTTCAAATTTGCTCCTTACTTCCAAGTACTCCAGGAGAGCAGGGTCTTCCAGTAAGAAGAAAGGGAAAGGGCTGTTAGGGGAAAAAGTGGAGGGGGAAGCAGAAAGCTAAAAGTCCCCTGACCCTTTCCCCATATCCCAAATTTATTTTCCCTGCTGTTTCAGTGGGAGGGGGACAAATGCAAGGCAGACCTCCAACAATTAAATTCTCTGCCTGGAAAATTATTTAAAAATTACAAATTTTCTGTGTATAGAATCTAATTGTTGGGGGGTCATCTTATAATCAGGGTCATTTTATATTCAAGTAATTACAGTACATGTAATGCGAACACACATAATTTTGAAAAGGTAAATGTGAGTACTAATAGAGATACATTTTGTCCCACAGAGTAATTCCTACATATATGCTAGTGCTCTGCAAGCTACATTTCATGTAGGACAGAGTCTGGACATGACTGCTATAAGGGATCTGATGGGGTTTGGGACTGCAGAACAGCTTGGTGGCAACAGTTCTGCCAGGATCTACCCAAGTCTCTGGAAAAGCCTAGAATCCTGAAGGCACAGCAGTGATTGATGACTGCATTTGCATCTTGTCTTACCTTTGAGTGCACATCCTAGAAACTCAGCACAAAATGTCAACGACACTGTACACCTTCTAGATAGCTACACTCTAGACTTTCCAAGTTCAGATTTCCAGTGAGAATGGTGATTTTTGTTCTTCATTTCCTTGGAGACAAGTTGGCACAGAGTATTTTACAGTGATATGCCCTGCAATCAATTCTTCAAAAGAATTTATAGAAAATTAAAACATCAAACACACACCCAGCCAGGTATTATTTAATTTCTCAGAGTCACTAATTAACGTCATAACAGATACAGTGAAATCAGAACATATAATCAGTGTTTTACAAAAATACATCAGAGTATAAATATCTTACTTGTTTCTCTTCTAAAAAAAAGGACGAAGTATTTCCTTTTTTTTTTTTTTTTTTTGAGTCTATGGCTTTACAAATTTGGAAAATTTCACACTACATATCAGGAAATTCTGAATAAACCACACATGTAGGTCTAAAAGCACATTTCCATTTGATTCACTAGGGCCACTGAACATTCATATAAATGTTGCATGTTAATGTTCTCTGAAAAATTGTGAGCTATAAAGCTCCAGATCAAATTACTTCCACATTTCTCTTGGTAACTGCTTCTGAGATAGGAGATGGGAGTTCTCCCCAAACCCTATTTAACAAATTCTATCTTTAAAAGCCTTATGAGCCAAAGCGTTTACCTCTAATGAGAAAAGCTTGCAGTGTTTCCACTCTGAACCAAGTAAGACTGATCCTATGGCCAAGCTGAAGGGATTGCTAGAGAATTACACAAGTTAGTCTACTTTACAGCAACTAAATGAGCCCTCTTCACACTGCTTCCTCTTCCAGACATAAGAAAGGGGCCAAACATAATCTTGGAACCCATATGTAGAACAGTCTACTGCAGGGGTGACACATAGTGGGTACACGTGGGTACACATGCACTCCCAACAAAAAGACGCCACCGACACTGTTGGCAGCACCTGCGGGTAGTCACTGCTTGCCACCCTGTTGCCAAGACTGCCAGTGGTTCATAGATTCATAGAGTCATAAAAGTAAGGTCGGAAGGGACCTTGTAGATCATCAGGTCTGACCCCCTGCCCTGGGCAGGAGAGAAAACCAGGCTCAAATGACCCCAGCCAGATAGATGTCAAGCTTCCTCTTAAAGAACCCCAAGGTAGAAGCCATCACCACTTCCCTTGGAAGTTGGTTCCAGATCCTAGCCGCCCTGATTGTGAAGTAGTGGCTTTGGCTGTCCAGTTTAAACCTACTCTCTAACAACTTGTGGCCGTTATTTCTTGTTAACCTGGGGGGTGCTAGGCGGAACAAGGTCTCTTCCAAACCCTGCTGATCTCCCCTAGTGAGTTTATAGATGGCCACCAGGTCCCCCCTCAGCCTTCTCTTGCGAAGGCTGAACAGGTTCAGGTCCCGTAGCCTCTCTTTGTAAGGTCTGCCCTGCTGTCCCCAGGTCATGCGGGTGGCCCTCCTCTGGACCCTCTCCATGCTGTCCACATCCCTCCTGAAATGCGGCACCCAGAACTGGACGCAGTACTCCAGCTGTGGCCTGACCAGTGTCACATAGAGGGGGAGGATCACCTCCTTGGCCCTGCTTGTGATGGTGTCTGTGGGCAGTCTGCAATTCCTGCTGGCTGCTGCCAAAACTGCCAGTGGCGGCTGCGGGTGGTCACTGACTCTTGGTTGGCATTCGCCACCCCCTCCTCCCCGCCACTGCCAACAGTACCAGTGACATCTGTGGGAGTTTCCCCAGTCCTGCCACCATGCTCTTGCTGCCACCATGCCTCCCCAGGAACCTGGGGCACACATCATTCGTGGCCTAGTGAATGACTCAGACTGACAGGATAATCTATTCTAAGAACCTGTTTTTTAAAAATAGACTTTCCAGAACTTTTTGCTTAAATGTCTCCCACAGTGAGAAGAAATTCTGCTTATTATTAAGCAGTTTCTGTTATTGTACATTGTTTACAAGGTTTCCTGAATTTTAACTTTTAATTACATTTTCTATTTAAAAAATGCCAGACTCAGCTTTTTCCTAAAAGTATTTTTTTTAAATGGGGAAGAATCATGTATTTTAAGTGGAAAGGAAATATCCCCCTATAATTACCTATGGTTTGAACAGGAATGCAACAAAATCTATTAAAATCAACCAATCTTCACAGATGAATAGTGCCTTTGTCTCTTGTTTGAAAAAAACATCTAAGCATGGTCACTGGAACTCTGTTAAGATTCTAGTAGAGACTTATGTTTCTCTATCCAATATCTTAACACATATTCCTGCTATTAAGAAGCCATAATTCTCCTAACATAAGACTTCAGGCAGAAACAATGTTCTTTCACTTAATTAGTGGATTCATGAAGACTTGCCATTAAAAAGAAAATGCAACACCCCTTCCCCCCCACCAGCTTCTCCCTCTGTTCCTCAGATATAAAACTATTATAAGCATGAAAGAAACAAAAAACAAGTATAAAATAATTGCATTTTTAAAAATATGGATCTCTAGATTTTTTATTTCCTTGGTATTTTCTGCTATATGCTATATTAGTCTGAGTTTTCCATTTATTTTAAAAAGCAAAGGCAAAATTATCAAAATTGGCTGGTGATTTTGGTGTCTGTTTTTTCAGGTGTTCAGACTGAGAAAGCTTAATGACCCAGGTGTCAGGAAGTGCCTAGTAGCCATCCTCTAAAAGAACTATGACCATCTAAGTTGCTGCATCCCAAGGAAGATGGCATCTTTGTAGCCCTATGTTCTCCCCAAAACCTATATAGCCAAAGAACAGAGGCACACAAAATCAATGGTCAAGCTGGAAAATTTATTGTTAAAGTGTCAGTATTTATCCATTATGGAGACAGAGCCATAACAAAATAAAGCAGAGTAGAACTAGTCTGTAAACACAACTGGATGAAAAAATAGAAAAAGAAAACAAAACCACCATTAAAATAAGAGCAGCACTAAGATTTTGAATTTATTCTTGGCCTACCCAAGTATCTCACTTTCAGAAATTACTTATAACTATTTAAATGCTAACCTGCAACTAAACTCTTAGATAACATTTTACTTGTTTCAAAGACAATGGGAAATTCTGTGTTTCCCCCAACCCCCTCCCACACAAAAACAAACAAAAAAACCCAAATAAAACCTCAACTTACTATATGTGCCACTAAATCCTGCCTGTATTTTAACTGTGATATCTTTAAGGTACATACAGACCGCCTGGAAGGTTAGGGAAAGGTTAAACCATGTTAAAAATGGCCACCCGATCTAACTTAGTTCTCCCAAGTACAGACCCTACGTTTAGATTCCAGGTTAGGTCAATCTAAGTAACAATGGTACAGAAGTTCAGGGCAATTAGATCAATCTAAAAATTGCTGACTTAATCTAAGTTAAGTATATGTCCAAGGAGTCTAAATTATATTGGGTTCAGAGAAACTGACCTAACTGAATTTCTGCACAGTTCCCAGTGCAGCCCCAGAGCTGGAAAAACCCGGCCACTGGCCCCAGCCCTGGGGACAAGCTTTTCCTACCTTCTCTCCTCACACTAGAATATTTTTAGCCCCTGTCACTCTCTCCCACTGCCAGATGGACAATGCCTCCCCACATAAACCAGCCAGCTCCCCTCCACCTGAGCCTACCAAACGTCCCCATCCCACAAACTACTCCTGGTGTTCTCCAATCCTGGGAGCTGAAGAAATGAGTCAGGTTGGGGGAAGCAGTGGGAGGGGTTGATTCACTAAGGGGCTGTTGTTCATTTGGGAGTGGGAGGGATCTGAGGGATAAAAATAGTCCATTTCATGGGAGGGAAAAGAGCCCTTCCCTACCTCCACCCCCTCCCACCCCAGTCAACCCTAGTTTTAAATTTGGTCAGGTTGGAAGGGACCTGAGCAGATCATCACGTCCGACCCCCTGCCATGGGCAGGAAAAAATGCTGGCATCAAAAGACCCTGGGTAGGTGATTATCTAGCCTATTTTTGAAGACCCCCAGGGTAGGAGCAAGTACCCCCAGGGTCCAGGGTAGGAGCAAGTACCACTTCTCTTGGAAGTTGGTTCTAGATCCTAGCCATTCTGACCGTTAAGTAGTGCCTCCTGATGTCTAGCCTGAATCTACTCTCAGTCAACTTATGGCCGTTATTCTTTGTTACTCTCAGTAGTGCTTGGGGGGACAAGGATTCTCCCATTGCCTGTTGGTCCCCCTTGGCAAGTTTATAGATGGCCACCAGATCCCCTCTAAGCCTTCTCTTGTGGAGGCTGAACAGGTTCAGGTCCTGTAGTCTGTCCTCATAGGGCCTACCCTGCTGCCCCCTGATCATGCAAGTGGCCCTCCTCCAGACCCTCATGATGTTATCCACATCCCTCCTGAAGTGCGGTGCCCAGAACTGGACACAGTATTCCAACTGTGGCCTGATTAATGTTGCATAGAGGAAGAGGATCACCTCCTCGGACCTGCTTGTGATGCATCTGTGGATGCATGACAAGGTGCAGTTAGTCTTCCTGACCATGTCCTCACATTGGCGGCCCATGTTCATCTGGGAGCCCCCTGACCCCACCAAAGCCTCCAAGACCCTACCAACACCCCAGATTCCCCCACAGACCCCCCTCCCCTCAGTCCCTCCTGAAGAATCTGCTTGGAGAGATCCCATTCTCTCCAATACCCCCATGGACATTTCCTGGCCCCCTGATCCTTCCCACGGACTCTGCTTGCCCTCCTGATCCCCTCAATCCCTACACGGACCTTGCCTGCTCCCTTCAATCACCCAGGTACCACCCAATCCCCCCCTAGAGCCTGCTTGCCCCCCGATCCCTCCAAGCCCCCCCCCACTAGTCCCCCTTTCCTAATTTACCTTAAATCAGGTGGTAATTTTTAACTTGATCTAGCCTACCCAAAACCAGACACCAAAATCAGTAGCCAAATTTGAGAATTTTGCCTTTGCTTTTTAAAATACATAGTCTCAATAGTCTATACATAGTCTTAATTAGGCCTGTGCAAAGTGGCAAATATTCACTTTGTATTTAGATTTTGCTGATTTGGAGGGACAGTGATTTGATTCAGTGACTCGAATCACTGTCCTGATTCAATTCAGCTGAATTGGATCCAAAGATTTGATGCCACTTCAGACATTCAGCCAAAGACTAGACAGGCAGCAGTCCTCAACACTGGACACAGCTGCCTCCAGTTAGTAAGTCTGCTGTGGTGGGTGGAGGTGAGGAGGAAAGGGGCATGGAGGACAGATCAATGGCCCCACAGTGAGGGAGGGATTGGGGCTGGGGCTGGGAAGTGGGGAGGGGCAAGTGCTGTCCAGGGAGCAGGTAGGGTAGCTTGTACCACTGTGCACCACTGGTGTGGGAGCTACTTGTGTGGCAGTTTGTTCAGGGGGACTGGACCTGGGGAGGTGCAGGGGTGTGTGCCCCAGGATCTGTGTGGGCCAGCAGGGCTGGGGCTGTGCTGGGAGAAAGGCTGAAGGCACTGGGAAGAGGGGCTATGCCCTCCATTGCTCGCCCAACCAGTGCAGGGCTGGCATGAGACTGAGCACCTTTGCTGCCTCCAGATGAGCAGCAGCTGCACCCCAGCTGGGTGAGCAGTGGCAGGCATGCAGGGGTTGGGGGGGCATGTGCCCCTGTCTCAGGGTGAGGCAGGCATGGAGCAGGGACTATAGGGGGGCTAAAGTGATTTTTTGGGTGGCACATGCCCCCACCATGCCCTGCTGCTGATCACCCAGCTGGTGTGGGGCCAGTGTGAAACTGAGCCCCTGTGCTGTCTCTGGACAAGTAGCAGCAGGGCATGTGGGGGGGGCATGTGCCTCTGGATAAGGGTGGGGCAGGTGGTGGAGTAGGGGTGAGAGGGGGGATGCAGTGAGTTTTCAGGTGGCATGTGCCCCCCCAAGCCCTGCTGCCACTCGCCTTGCCAGGGCAAGGACTCTGCTCATCCATGAGGTGTGGGGAGGCCAGGCTGGCTCCTGCCACTGCACACCACTTGTCCGGAGGCAGTGCAGTGGCTAAGTCTTGTGCTGTCCCCTTAATGGCTGGGTGACCAGCAGGGGGGCATAGCCCCCACTCCCAATACCTTCTGCCTTTTGCCCAGTGCAGCCTCAGATCCTGGGGCACATGCCCCCACTCCATACCCTCCTGGACCAACAGTGGAAGCAGCAGTGAGAGTCGCCATACAAGACACCACACAAGCAGCTCCTGGAATGGTGACACACAGCGTCTGAGCTGCCCCACCCATTCCCTGGCTAGGGCTGTGCTCAGGGTGGCAAGCCCCCACTGCTAGGCTGCATTTCATGGGGTGGGTGGAGCCAGGGCTGTACTCTGAGAGGCTAGTCCCAGTCGCCCGCTGCCAGGCTGTACTCTGCAGGGCAGGTGGAACCAGGGCTGCACTCTAGGCTGTGGCTGGGGCTTGCTGCACTGAGTGCAGCTCTGGATCTGCCCACCCCATGGAGCGCAGCCCAGCAGAAGGGGCTTGCTACCCAAAGCACAGGCCTGGCTCTACCTGCCCCACAGAACACAACCCAGCAATGGGGCTGGCTACATAGAAAAGAGCCCTGGTTCCACCTAGCTCACAGAGCACAGCCTGGCAGTGGGCACTTGCCACCTGGAGCACAACACAGGCCAGGGAAGGGTGGGGTGGCTCACGCCTCAGTGTGCTACTGGTCTCTGAGCTGCTCATGTCATGGCTTGTCCAGTGGCTGTCATGTCACAGGCCAGCTGGGCACTGTGATTCTATCAATTTTATCACAGGCCAGCTGAGTTGTTTGATTCAGTTTTGGATCGAGGAGGCAAAGTTGGGAGAGCAATAAAGGCAAATTTATTATAGCTTACACACACACACACACACCAGTTAACAGAAGGATAAATGTGATAAGCATATAATGCAGAATTAAAGAGCTAATAGTAAATAATAACAACAGGTAATAACAACAGATAGATCAATCTGTTACAGGCCAACTGGGCACTGTGAGGGTATTAGCCACTGGGCTGTTCAAAACAACAGATAGACAGACATGGGTTAGCAACTTACCGATGGTCCCTCAATGCCAAGTATGCATCAAATGATTCCAGCGAAGTCAGATATCCTTGATTAACGCTGTCAGAGGGTTACCAGGGAAGGTTCCTTGATCAGGACCCGATCCTCATTTACACCAGGACTCTGGGGTCCCGGCGCGGAACAAAAATGACCATTCTGTTTCCTCCTTCCTGCTGATTACCTGATGCAAGTGCTTTTTATACCTAGTCTTATGTTAATCTGTTGGCCTCAGAACCACTTATAATGTTGCCCTATAGCTGTTACCCTATGGGATTGAAAGGTGTTAAAACTTATCATAAAAGGTTACTACCCAAACCCAGCAATAAGCAAATTATAACTCCAATAAGCAAATTATGACGAAGAACCTTTAGGTTTGAAATTGACATTGCCCCGCCTACACCCCAACCCCTTTTAGGTATCATTTGAATATACATTCTTGGGATGTTTTTTCCTGGAATGTGTTGGGTCTGCCAAGTAGTTAGATCCAGTTCTTATAGTTAGAGCTGAACCCTGAGCAGAAACCACTAGGTCAGCTAATCTCACAGCTACAGCTTTGCCTATGGGGCCCAGTCAATTCCATGAACAGTTAATTTATCATTTTAGTTAAACTTATGACAGACAAGTTATAGTTGCAGTTTACAAACTTGCAAGCTTTATATTAACTAATATTACCTGTTTAGGCAAAATACCAAATGCCTCCAAGAAGCACAGGTTATTGCTTATTAATCCCTCTGGTTCTGGCTCTCACCACTGCTTCCACTGCTGGCATGAGACTGAGCCCCTTTGCTGCCTCTAGATGAGCAGTGGCTTCACCTCAGCTGGGTGAGTGATGGCAAGGCATGTGGGTGTTGGGGGTGCATGTGCCTCCAGATCAGGGTGGGGCATTTGGTGGAACATGGGCTATGGGGAGGCTGTAGTGAATTTTCAGGTGGCAAAGCCCCTCATGCCCTACTGCTGCTTGCCGAGCTAGTGTGAGGCCAGCACAAGACTCAGCCCCTGTGCTGCCTCCAGACAAGTAGCAGCAGGGCATATGGTTGGGAGGAGGGGGGACAGGTGTGTGCCTCTGGATTGGCAGGGGGAGGTGGTGGAGCAGGGGTTATGGGGGCTGCAGTGAGTTTTTGGGTGGCACATAGCCTCCCCATGCCCTGCTGCCACTTGTCCAGCCGGAACAAAACTGCTGCTTGTCCATGAGGTGTGGGGAGGCTGGGCTGGTTCCTGCTGCTGTGTGCCACTTGCCTGGAGGCAACACAGTGGCTCAGTCTTGTGCCAGCCCCACACTGGCTGGGTGAGTGGTGAGGGGGGCATAGCCCCCTGCTCCCAGCACCTTCTGCCTTTTGCCTAGAGGAGGCACAGCCCTGCCTGCCCCACTGAGACCCTGGGGCACATTCCTCTGCCCTCTACCCTCCCAGACCAGTGGCAGGAGCAGCAGTGAGAGCCATTGGACAAGTTACCACACAAGCAGCTCCCAGACTGGCGGTGTGCAGCAGCGTGAGCCACCCCACCCCATCCCTGGGCAGCACTTGTCCCAGCCTGAGTCCAGCCCCAACCCCAATCCTTCCCTTGGTGTGGAAGCATTGATCTGCACCCAACCCCGCTTTCTCTCCTCCCTCTGCCCATCACAAGAGACTTACCAGCTGGATGCAGCTGTGTCCAGCATCAAGGACTACTGCCTTTTTAGTCTATAGCAGAATCCCCGAAGCTGTGCCGAACATATTCCAAATTGATTTGGAGGCTTTTGATTCTATTCAGACCTTTTAATGGGTCTGCTGATTCAATTTGGATTTGGAGATTTGCCCACCAAATCGGGCTGAATCTCCTCTGAATCAAATCATCTACTGAAGCTTTGTATGGCCCTAATCTTAATGTACTGTTAACATATTCTGCAGTATTTAGTAGACTTTTCTTCTTACTGCCATTTAGAATAATTTTCTTTATAGGAAAAGCTATCTATTTCATGGCAGAGTATGAAAATATATACTAAAGCATACTAGCAGAATGCTATTTTTGAGCTTAACTATATGTAATAGTGTTGAGATTCTTGTGTCCAAGATAGCTAATGAAAAAATAGCATCTTTGTATATCTTATTTCCTTTATACCAAACTCACTGTGGTTCAAATACCACGGGGTTTGACCAACAACTTCACTAGTTTTCTAGCTCTGAATTCTTCTACTTCACTCAGTCCCCTTAATAACATGGTCAAATGTTGAAAAAGGATCATATCTAAGCTATGCTCTAAGTTGACAAAGATACTTTATCAAAATGGAGAATCCAGTTATATCCAAGATAATACTTGTAAATTCTTCAGCTTTGGTTGTATATGAGAGAGATGATTTTCAAACAAATGGAAGAAATTATGGTTAAATCATTAAAAGCTTGATAGGATACCCTGAAATTTCCATGAAATTAAATAATAATAATGGCTGAAGAAATCCCAGGGTTATTACTGGAAATATATTAAACAACTGAACAGGAATAAATATATCAATACACCCATAATTACACTAGAAAAACCGAGGAAGGCAGTGAGGCTCTTATAAGGGAAATTGGAATGAAAGTACAAAATACACAACAAAATTGTATTTACTTTATATATTATTTATATAGCACCTTATATTATAAGGACAGATTCTCATCAGGTATAAACATACAGAGCTCCCTTATCCTCCAATAGAGTATTTTCGGACAACACATGTTGAGAAGTTCCCAATATTTATCAAACTCATTTGGATTCTACAGCTAAGATCAGCACTTCCAGGGAGGAAGCTTCTTGGGATGGGACAATCTTCATCTCTCTCCTAGAGGTAAGTGTCTGTTCTCCAACAGGTTGGCTGATCTCCTCCAAAGAGCTTTGAACTAGGTTCGACAGGGGACAGGGAACCAGTGGTCTAGGAGAACCTAAGGTTGGTGAGCCACAACCAAGGCACCAGATCAAACCAGATAAGTTCTAAGGGGCACACTGGACATTGAGGCAAAGGGACACCAAGGGCATCCATTGCGGGATTAATGTGCCTTTACACAAATGCCAGGAGTATGGGGGATAAACAGGAGGAGCTCACACTCTTACTTACTGGCACCCAGTACAACCTGGTTGGCTTAATGGAAACATGGTGGGATTCTATTCCTGATTGGGCAATAGGCATTGAGAGGTACAGGTTGTATAGACAAGACAGAGTGGGGAAGAAAGGTGGGGGTGTAGCTCTCTTTGTTATGGAGCAATACACATCTTCCATCATCAAGGTGGGGGTAGAGGAAGGGACTACTGAGGTACTGTGGGTTAGGATACAAGGGGACCCGGGGGAAAGGACTTGGTAGTGGGGGTGTACTATAGACCTCCTCATCAGGATGATGAGCTAGACCTGGTATTCTCCAGGCAGCTCTCAGAGGCCATTCAGGTGAGAGAGGCTGTGGTCATGGGGGACCTAAATTACCCAAACATCTGGGAGGAGCAGATGGCCAAATCAAACTGTTCACATAGGTTCTTAAACTGCATGCAGGACCTCCACCTAACCCAGGAGGTGTCCAGTCCCACCAGAGGTAATGCCTTGCTAGACCTGGTCTTAGCAACTGGGGACAATCTCATGGGTAACCTGCAAGTACACAGTAACCTGGAAGATAGTGACCATCATTTGGTCAAACTTACAATCCAGTGAAGGGTGGGAAAAATAATGAGTGAGGCTAAAGTGTTAGAGTTCAGAAGGGCCAATGTTAGTAAGCTTAGAAGGCTACTTAGTGAGGTGGCTGAACTGAAGAGCACTGAGGAAATGAGGGTCCAGGACAGTTGGCAGTTTCTCAAGGGAGTAATCCTTAGGGCACAAAAGGAGACTATCCCATTTTGCAGAACAGGGGGCAAGGGGACAAAAAAGCCCCCTTGGCTGAACAGGGAATTCCATAAAAGACTGGGGGCAGAGAGAGAGATTTACAGACAACGGAAGCAGGGGGCAGCCAGCAAGGAGGAATATACCTCCCTGGCGAGTTATTGCAGGGAATAAGTTAGGCAGGCCAAAGCAGGGCTGGAGCTTAGGCTGGCTACAACAATCAAGAACAATAAAAAGTCCTTCTACAGATACATAGCAAGCAAAAGGAAGGCATACAGTAGCATACAGCCCCTGCAGGGCAAATCAGGGCAGTTGGTGACAAAGGGAAAAAAGCAGACCTCTTCAGTGAGTTCTTTGCTTCAGTATTCCTAAGTACTGGCCAAGACAATTTGCCCAACTTGAACATAGATAGATGTTTGGGAGGCACTAGACCACCAACAGTTAGTGCTGACTTAGTGAAGGAGCACTTGGAGGGGCTGGATGGGTAAAAGTCAGCAGGCCCAGATAACCTCCATCCACGGGTGCTGAAGGAATTGGCCAGTGTCATAGCTGAGCCATTGGCATGGCTGTTTGAGCACTCGTGGTGCTCCAGCCAGATCCTCGAGGACTGGAAAAGGGCCAGCGTTGTGCCCATGTTTAAGAAGGGGAGGAGGGATGAGCCGGGTAACTTTAGGCCAATCAGTCTTACCTCTATCCTCGGGAAAACATTAGAAAAAATCATTTAAGAGCGCATTTGTGAAGGCCCAGCAGGGGAAATGATGCTGAAAAAAAACCAACATGGGCTTGTCACAGGTAGATCCTGCCTGACAAACCTTATAGCCTTTTATGACCAGGTCACACACTGCCTAGATACAGGAGCTGAGGCAGATATCATCTACCGGGACTTTAAGAAGGCTTTGACACAGTTTTACATCCTATTCTCATAAGGAAGTTGATGTGAAGTTGATGCTTATACAGTCAGGTGGGTGGCTAACTGGCACTCAGAGAGTGGTGGTGGATCAGTCATTTTCAGCCTGGAAGGAGGTGAGCAGTGGTGTCTCTCAGGGTTTGGTCCTTGGACTGGTGCTATTTAATATCTTCATCAGCAATTTGGATGAGAGTGTGAAAAACACCCTGTCCAGGTTCACAGATGACACCAAGTTATGGGGCAAAGTTAACACACCAGAGGGCAGGGAGCAGATACAGGCCGATCTGGACAGGTTGAATCAATGGGCAGAATGCAACAGGATGCAATTTAACAAAGACAAATGCAAGTCATAATTGACTCCAAGATGAATATGAGCTGGCAGTGTAACGAAGCCAACAACAAAGCCAATCACACCTTGTCATGCATTAGCAGATGCATGACCAACAGATTGAGGGAGGTGATGCTCCCCCTCTATGCGGCATTGGTCAGGCTGCAGTTGGAGTACTGTGTACAGTTTTGGGTGCCGCACTTCAAGAGAGATGCCGAGAATCTGGAGAGGGTTCAGAGGAGGGTCACTTGTATAATTAGTGGCCTCCATTCAAGACCCTATGAGGGGAGGTTGAGGGATCTGGGTCTCTTCAGCCTGCACAAGAGATGTCTGAGAGAGAGCTTGTAGCTGCCTATAAGTTTATCAAGGGAAGACAATAGAGATGTGCTATTTACCAGGGCACCCCTAGGAGTAACTAGAAATAATGGGTACAAACTAGTGGAGAGTAGATTCAAGTTAGACATTAGGAAGAAATTTTTCACCGTAAGGGTGGCCAGAATCTGGAACAGGCTGCCAAGTGTGGTGGTACTCTGATGTAACTTGGAGGTCTTCAGAAGGAGGCTAGATAGACACCTGGCTGCAGTCATATGACCTCAGCCCTCTTTCCTGCCTGGGGCAGGGGTTGGACACGATGATTCCTCCATGGTCCCTTCTGACTCTACAGTCTGTAAGTCTAGGCCTAATTTTTTGTCTTTTAATTTTAGTCAATACAGTTGTTGGTCCATCTGGAAGCAGGAAAATTAATAACTATTATGCTTCTCTTGCCAGTATATGATTGACAAAAATAGACAACTAGCTCATTTTTACCCATTTGGGTTTAAATCAGTTGTGACCTGATTTCTACAGGAGACAGTCTCACAAGCCAAGGCATTCCTACTTAACTTCTAAAGTGAAAACACAATTCCAAGTTTAAGGGAAATATCACAAATTCTATAGTTATATTCTATAGTTATATTGACCTATTCACACTTTGTTGACTCTCCAATTTAACCTAATCATTCTTCTCTATAAAATGCAACAACTGTAACAGAAGAGATGAAGAAGCCTCATGCAAAATAGCCCAGGGGCTGCCCTTTAGGCCATTCTTTAGGTAGATGGAAGGTGTAGGACAAATTCATATACAAAGGCGTTGAGCCATAGTTTCCCACATCCTGGATGTAAGTTATAACTATTGAGGTATTGTATATGAACATGGCGACACCATGTCTTCCACCCCACTGGCCACATTTTAAAAGAAGCAAGAGACACCAGTGCATATTGTGAGGAGCCTGACACTGATTGTGCTCTGAGAATACCTACTAGTATCAGATGGAGCCTTTTCAGGAGGCAGGCACAGGAATAGTTGATTTCTGGATTCCAGTTGGTCTTAGGTGTCGGATAGATCCTGAACTGCTCAGCCTGATCAGCCCTGTCAAGACTGAGGTGTTTCTGGGCATGTGAAGAAGCAGAATTTTAAACAAACTTCAGACTTGAAGATCAAAAGTAGAGATGCTTATGGAGTTTCAGTGCATCAGGGTTAGTCATCAGTCAGGGACAAAACCAGGGGAGTATAGGGCTTTGGCTGCACCCACCTTTGGCTGTTTAGCATGCACAGCAAATTCTTTGAGCTTGCCAGAACATTAAAGAAGCTTCTGAAAGGGCTGCTGCTTTGGCGGGGCTCTGGAACTTAGAGGGTAAATGCTGCTGCCATCATCTCTCCCTTTTCCCCTGCCACCAAATTTACTGGAGGGGAAGTGGTTGAAGAGGTAAACATACCCCACCCTTACTCCCTCCTCTTGGATCCACCCATGGTGGCAGCTGAAGAGATTTTGAGAATTAATAATTTTTGGACATAGGTTCTCAAACCGAACTAAAAGATTAGGCACCTAAGGCATGTCTACATGTTTATTAATGTGCTTTAGGTAATACACATTAAATCTAGTACCTCCAGGCACCTACACATGAGCATGGAGGCTGGTCCAACAGACTGGAATTCTAGCGCATCAGAGCAGAGTCAATTGATTGAGTCTGCTGGAGCATAGCAGTTGCCACACTCCAGCAGTCTCATGTGTCTTGTGTATCAGCATCCATCTTCTTAAACAAGGTGGCAGAGGCACTTGAACTAAAGCTCATTTGATGAGATTTAGTTCATATGCCCCCACCTCTATTTTCAAGCACAGGGATGCTGATACAGGAGATGCTGTGGTGCTTTAATTAAAGAGGCTTTCAGAGCCACTCTAAATAAAGTGCCACCCCCCAACCTCTAGAGCATGGGCAGAAGTGCTCTCCATTGTGACGCACTAGAAAAAGGTATATTAGCCTATTTTAATGTGCATAAGCTAAAGAGCACATTTTTCTGTTATGTTTAAATGTATATTAAAATAGGCTAACGTGTATTAAAGCACACATGTAGACACATCCCTAACTTTTAATTTTTTTTAATTTGGTCTTTTGTCTATTGTTCCTCTACAAATAGGTTATTTTTTATATCAGTAGAATGGGATATAGAGATGAGATACAAGCAATCTAATTGACTTGACATGCAGGTCATTAATTCTCAAGACATGCTTGGTAAATATCAATTGAAACTTCATCAATCTTAAGACAAAAATGTTTTCCACCCTGTTTTAAGCTCCTAATAGTGGTAATACCTTCAGAGCAAGACATTTCACAGGAATTAATAACCAGTGGGGTTAATGGACCATAGCTCCTTACAGCCAGTCATTAATCTACAGGAAATGCCCTGTGTCTTGTATAATTATTTCTTATTTTAAATCTTGTTTGATGGTTCAAGATTTTTTTTTTTTGTGGGGGGAGGTTCTATTTAAAAAAAAAACCAAACAAACAGTCAAACCAACAGCAGAGAAACAAACAGAATTATCTTGAACAGCTTTGAAGGGTACCCTAAAAAGGGCAATAAAAGATGCCAGATTGGCCAGGACTTTCAGATGAAACTTTCCAAAAATTGTATAACAATATCCCATTGAAGTTAGTGGTAAAATTCCCATTGACTTCAATGGGAGCAAAATGAAGGCAATATTGAAAAATGCTTCTTAAAATGCAAACCCTATTTTTTGGCCACTTAAAGCAGAGGTTGGAATTTTGTTTTCTATTAAAAAAGAAGGATGGGAGCTGGAAGACATGACCATTTATCTGTGATTTCTCTGATCCTGGCCCACCCTATGGTTTGACCAGCTCAGCTTCCAACCCCCATGACCATGAGTGAGATTTCATGTTCCCAAGGTTTTGCTACTTAGACCACTAAACATTTTCTGGAATATATGAAATGATTCTATGAATAATTAAAGTTACAATTTACAAAATAAATGAGAGTACATATTGTGAAGCAATAACCCTTGATTTTATTTGTTAATGCACTTGCTAATTCATAACATTCCTGAATTAGGAATTAGTCTCCGTCTTATTATCATGATTCAGTGGCTTGTGACAGAGAAAAATACAGGATGAAGGACACCGTTTTCCATTTTATAAACAGGTTTGTTGGTTTTTTTGCAGAAGATAGAATAAGAGAAATTACATTCACTCAGCCCACATCCCTAGAAATTCTCGGACTCCTCCTTTATAGCTGTAATTGCAGTTAAAACTTCTAACTGAGTTTCAATGCACAATGAACTCAATGGAAGCATACATTTTAACATAAATGTCTAAATCTTGGCCCTCCGCAAGTGATTGAGAGCCACCTGACTCACCATAACTTGGATTCTGTAGCTCCACACCTTGACCTTGACCTGTTTCTTGTCCCCTTCTTAACTACTTATACAATTAACACAGAAAACTCTTCTGTAACATACATGGCATGAAGTTGTTGTCACGTGAATACTCTATTTGTGTAGAACCAATGAAGCGGACCTTCTATATATGTATGAATTTAATCCTTGGAATATATATGGGTGGACTAAAGTTCTTACAAGCTTCTAAGACATTACCTCCAAGCAGCTCTGTCTAGTTTTGTTAATGTATGTTAGCAAAATATTATACTCCACTTGATGGACAAAGACTTTGATTTCTATTTGTTGGACACATATCATACTAGTGAAAATCTTCAAAAACAGATAAAAAAATCATTTTGAAAGCCTGATTATACAGAGAAGAATGACAATGAAATATGCAATTTAACTTTAAATATTAATGGCAATTTAAGAATATAAATTAGGGTTATCTTCTTTACTCTCAACTCTTTTTAAGTGTCAATTGAGATGATTGACATTGCTAAACTGAATATACCTAATTTTATGCAAATAATTTTAGCCATTCTGACCTTTTTCTTTTGACTTTTCAAGTGAAAGGCCACAAGTTCACCTTCTTGTGATCAAGTTACAAAGCATACTTCACACATCATTTAAGACAAAGCCTGAATTAACATATATAATTACAGAGGCAAAGTACATGGTCTGAGGTGATTCTTAGAATGTGACTGCAATACCCGTCACTGAATGTTATAAGACTGGATAAGTCTCAAGCTTTTGAAGCATGTTGACAAAAATTGTGAGAAGCATATTTAGTCAGAGTTCATACTTTCATTGGTCCCACTACTGCATAAAACAGAAGCATGCAAACACAGAGGGGTGAAATCTAGTGAGGCATAGTCAAATGCACAAAATCTTGCTTCAGAATAACACAGTTAACAGCATTGACTATTACAGAGAGATGACCAACAGGACTGCAAAAATATCACTGAAGACGGTTTTTCTGTTGCAAAATATATTTCAGGAACTCTCCAATATTAGGTACAGTTTCACAAAATTTTCCCCACATTTTCTCACCCTTCTTTTTTTATATAGAGTCTGATATACAAATCATTGCAGTCAGTGAGAAAACCTTCCATTGAAATTACTGGCGTATAAAATAATATCCTTGTATCTCAATCATTTCAACTTCCAAGTACTGCTTATTGATATCACCATAATTTAAGCATGCTAAAATCCCCATTCAGGAAAGCATCACTGTTTTAGGGCAGTACTTAGGCACATGCTTAAGCGCTTTCCTGAATCCAGGCTGGATTCTGGGGGAGGGATGGGTGGGGGGGAGGGGCATTGCTGAAAAGGGATGGATTAAGGCAGTGGGGCCAACCTTCTTGGTAGGTGGGCCACAAATTAAGCCCACATTCTCCTGAGTAACACTCCCCTCCCCTTGCCTTATGTGCTGCTCTGCTTTATGCTCCCTGCCCGCTTTCCAATCTGCCCGCACATCAAGAGGAATTGTGCTACTTGTATGTGCTGCAGGTTGGCTACCTTGGATTAAGGCATTTACTTAAATGGTGTAAAGAATACAGGGCTATAGTGCAAAACTATGACTCCAAATCCCACAGTGACATACCACAGCAAATGAACCACTCTCCATTTTATAGTTATACTTTGAAAACCAATCCCCACATCTATCTTCAAGTAAGAACAATCTTCGCTTCTTGCCATTTTTCCATAAAAGTCATTTAGACATTTTGGTATCATGGGAAAGTGTTTATGTGAAGATTAGAAAGGAAACACTTAGGGCTAAAGTAATACATTTATTACATGCCAAGTTACAGTTCAGTGCATTCCCATTTCTGTTTGCACACAACTATGAAAAGCTAGAATGATTTCACCAGTAACAAATGAGATACACAGAAAAGTTTGTCAACAGACAGAAGCAAATGTATCTATAAGCCAAACAGCCATAACATTCAATAGCTTTAATACTCTATTATATTGTTTCATAGAAATTAGAGATGAAAGACTTCTTGTTCACCCCCTGCCAATTCAGGATGTTTTTTATTTTCTAATTCAGTCACTGAAGGCTGATTGGCAAGTGACAACTACATGAAATAGAAATAACTAACTACATGTGTCAAAAGAGAGCAGCCTCATTAGGGCTGTGAGGAACTGATTCCCTCTCATGAAGTGCTCAGTTCTTCAAGCTCCATTTGTTTAAAGGGGAATTGATGGAGCTTGGCACCTGAAAGGATCTGGCCTTTGTTTTACAATAAGCACTGTACTTCAGGGTACATCTGACCTTCTGCTACTGAAACCACCTTCACCTGCATCCACACATCTTCTTTTCTAAGACAAATAATGCTGTGTCAAGTACAGTTAAAATGTCACAACTACACTTCTAGTGAAACGGCAAGTTTCCGTGTTATTGAATGTTTCCTGGAAACTGGACTGCTAAACGATAACAATATTACAGTAGCTCAGGAAATGTTAAATGCTGCCTCACTTTTACCCTAAATCTAATATAGAGGGTGAACTCTAAAAGGTCACCCAAAAACTGAAGTCTGATAAGATCAGTGGCATCTTTTGAATTCTCCTCAAAAGAGAGGCAATTATTCAGTCAAATGATATTGAAATAAAGTTTGTTTTAAAGAATGCTCACCATTAATTTGCTTTCTCTCAGAATCAGTGAACTTCTGTTTGCATATTTTATAAAGTTCTGGGGTCAGATGTTATTCTCATGTTTCACATGGGAAATGTGTTCTGTATATCAAATCCAATTGCTCCTGGAACTGGGTAGCATAGAAATAGGTTACATTTTCTGTGATAATCTAGAGAAGAGATGATATTCAATAGATATTAGGGTGCTCCCTTTTAATATAATATATCATTCTCTATTATTCACTATGATTTTCTTTTTTTGTATCTACTGGAGATAGCTTCTAATACCATAAAATCTGCACAAGGCACCATCTCTCACATACATCTCCTTGTCCCACAAATCCTTTTCAACATACCTTGAGGCTTTCTATGTAATTCTGACTTTTAATTAAAGAATACCTCAGTTATGGAGCTGACTTTCATGGGTTCACTTAAGGCAAGTTTCACTGTCTACAGAAGAGAGAAAACAGAAAAGATTTTTCATAGTAAAGAACCCTGATTTAAAAGTTCATTTTCATTTTGCCAGCCAACAATTTAACTTTTAAAGAGCAACCTGGACAGCCGATCACTTAGAGAAATCCTACCAAAGTTCATGGACATTTTATCTGTGTAGAGGTTGCGGGACTGGGTCCTGAAACATTCAGGTATGTGTCTCACCATGGAGAATTGTTTGAAATAAATAATCATTACTTTTTGCTTTCTGCACAACAAGAACTTCTAATAAAATACACAAGTATTAAAGCAGTTATTAAAAATAAGTTCATATCCAGATTTAATGTATTCATGAAGTTTGGAGCTGGCTTAGTAAATGAGATGCAAAGAAGCAGACCAAATCAACAGAAGCAATGCCACTTTGAATTTCCCTGTAAGTGAAGTGGAGACAGCCACACACTTTGTTCTGATCACTGAAGTCTGAATAGAATGACTTTCAAAGATGTGGCAATGGTGGGTCAGAGTGTGAGAGGACAGATGGGTCCAAATTTATAGCAACAAATCCTATTGGGCATGTCTACAGGTATTATTAATGTGCTGAAAGCTTACTGTGCAGTAAAATACTACACGGTAAGCTTTCCTTGGAAGCTCATCTACATGTGCACCTGTTGGGAGCAAATGTTCTCCCAATGGGAGCAGTTCCATGCAGGGCTACTCCTGCCCTACCATGCTCCCCTACATCAGGTGGGGGAGCTCTAGGCTCCCCCAGGTGCCAGCCCTAGGCTGGCAGGGGGCACTGGGGTCAAATCTGGGTTCCAGAGGGTGGGGGGAGCTGTCTTGCTTCTGAGGCAGCTGCCTCCAAGCCCTACACACCTTCCTTGAGCAGATACCTGCTCAAGCCCCTGCTCCAGTTTCAGAGCTCAGGCAGAGATTGTCCCCTCCCCTGGCATCTGCCTGCTTCAGGGTCCCTGATGAGAGGAGGGGCCTGGCAGCAGGCAGCTCCTGGGATAGGGGACAATATCATCACCCCAGCTCCAAGAATGGAGTGGGGGTCCAGCAGCAGGTAGCTGCTAGGGCAGGGAATGGTGTCCCAGCCCCAGCTTCAATCACCTGTTCTCCTGCCCCCTGCTGCCTGGGCTGACAGGTAGAATTTGCTCCTGGTCAGCTGTCTACAGATGCACTACTGTGCAATAGCTATTGCACGGTAAATCTACTACCTGTTTTTACAGGTAGTAGAAAACTGTGCATTACCTTATTTTATTTTGCAGTAGCTTCTGCACAGGTACATAGTGACACTTTACTGCACAGTAGATTAGTCTACTGTGCAGTAAAGCATGCTGCATAGATACACCCACTATGATGTGCGTTAAGGTTCCATTCAGTTCCAGTTAAATTAATCAAAATAGACAGGGGAGTGGAGAAGACATGAGTACGTGCTTGTCTACGTGGCCAGATTTTCTGATACTATACATAGGCAGAGTTCTGATGAAGTCAATAGAGCAACATACACCACTTAGGCATGGAAGGATTTTGTCCTATCTTGAGAAGTCCAAGAATATCACAACAGCTAAGCAAATATGGATAACGTGCAAGTGTAAAACTTAGCTGAGGTTGAAAGCACAAAACTATGTAATGATCAGCATCAGACAAGCCTAGAACTATTATTGCCTTTATATAATATATATGTAATCTGTTGTTCCCATTTTCTCACTCTGATTATGTGCATTCACACTTGAACACACTTAACATATTGCAGAAGATAAATGGCTAAAATCACTAAAGGAACATTCTATTCCAACCTTTTTAAAATAGGAATTTATAAAAATCCAGGATTTTTCAAGTTACCTATAATAGAAAAGGTTGACATGAGAATTATATAACAATGATGGTATTCCCATTTTATTAAATCATTGATAACTTTGGTGTAAGAATGCTATAAAGTTTAGCTGTTATAATATTTAAGAAAGAAATCTGGAAGTTATAGTCATCCAATTTAACCATTTAATCCCTGACTGCATTTTAAATAGAAAAGTGAGGGAAACTTTTACCAAAAAAAGGAAGTTTCCTACTAATTTCAAAACTTAAAAATGCCCATAGAGTTGATCAAAAGAGGGGGAAAATATTATGAAACTGTCACCAAATTCCTTCCAATGTTTTAACATTTTCAAAATTCACCAAAATTTGAGAGATTTTTTTCACCAGCTCTAATTTTTTAAGCTTTCTTTAAGATGCATTAAATTATCGCTTTCTGAGTTTGTCAAATGTTCCAATTCATAGATAAAGGTAGCTAATCCAATAAACAAGGTTGAACAAGGCAAAGGCGGTTGGAAAGAAGATTCGAGAATAGGAGTCAATTTTGGCAACACGGATGTGTATTCTTCCTTCTCTCCAAGATCCCGTGCGGCAGTCTTCAAAACAGCAAAAGAAGCTGGTGCAATCTTTCCCCTCCAGACACTCATATCCATAATCATCATCACGTTCTGGGAGATGACTGAGGTTGTTAATTGGAATTAACGTTGACCCAGGACGGACAGCAATTGAGGGTGATTTCTAAAGAAAATTATAGATTAGATTTTCTCATTAACTATAATCAATTTATATATTTCCCCAGGAAAAATTCCACTTGTATATATATTTACAATACAGTATGCAGAATTTGACATTTTAAAGATATTTGGGAAATTTCCCTAACTATGAAACATTTTGTATCATTAATTACAGCATCTACTATGAGAAGAAGGAGCCAGTAATAGCAAATGATTATCACAGGATGCAATTCACTGTAACTGTGGAAACATAACATGTACTGATGTAATTTATACAGGTATACAGATAACCTCTGATTTTCCAAGGTGTAACTTTAGCCCCATAGTGATGTGGCTTATGCTAGTATAGGGTGGATATTGTGCATTCACTTCATTTTACTTCACATTTATACCAATATAAACTTACACATGGTGTAAAAATGCCTAGGTCCTTTTCTAGTAACATTTTTTTAACCAACCACCTGCTCAGAAAAAAAAATTGAAAATGTATTAAATGTTTAGGAACAGAAGTTCAATTGTTCAGTGGATTTTATAAAGAAAACATTATACCTTAACTAACTTTATCCAAGGATCTTGTTAGAACAACTAATTATTATACTCTCATACAAAAAAAGAAAAGAGAAATGAAAACTTGACACAGCAGTTTAAGTTACTTACCAGAAGTAGGGCAGGGAATTTGTGGCAGATGTCACCTGTTTACTAAGACCAGGAAACTTATCTTATTTACCCAAATACAATCATAGTATCATAGTGCTTAGGGTCAGAAGGGACCTAAATAGATTATCAGGTCCAACCCCCCGCCCCAGGCAGGAACAGGTGATGGGGACATATCACCCCAGCCAAATATCTGTCCAGACTCCTCTTGAAGAGGTAAGAAAGAGCACCACCTCACTTGGGAGCCCATTCCAGAGCCTGGCAACCCTACCTGTAAACTAATGTCTTCTGATGTCCAGCCTGAACCTTCTCTCTAACAATTTGTGGCCATTATTCCTAGTAACCCCAAGTGGTGTTTGCGGGAATAGAGCCTCCCCCAATTCTCGATGGTCCCCCTTGGTGAGTTTGTAAATGGCCACCAGATCCCTTCTCAGCCTTCACTTGTGGAGGCTGAATATGTTCAGGGCCTTTAGCCTTGCCTCACAGGTCTTGCCCTGCCATCCCTGGACCATGCAAGTGGCCCTCCTCTGGATCCTCATAATGCTAGCCACCTCACTCTTGAAGGGCAGTGCCCAGAACTGGATGCAGTACTCCAACTGCGGCCTGACCAATGCCACATAGAGGGGAAAGATCACCTCCCTGGACCTGCTTGTGATGCATCTGTAGATGCACAATGACTTTGTAGATACAAGATGACTTTGAATTTAAGATGACCCCCTCCCCCAATAGAGTCTATACAAGGAAAAGTGTACATTTTTTATAATTTTACATATATAGAACCTAATTATTAGAAGGTTGTCTTAAATCAACCCACCCTAACCACTATAGCAGGGAAAGCAGTGGCAGATGGTGAGGGGCCAGACCTCCTCCCTTTTTCCCCTCCATGCTTGTCCCTGCCATCCAGCTATCTGTTCCCCTGCCAGTTAGCCTCCTCCCCCTCCCATACTTGTTGCCCTGTTGTCTGTCTCCCAGCCAATTTTCTCCACTATCCTGAATATTCTCCCTGCCCGGACACCCTTTGCCCCTGCAAATGACTATGCCTACCCCCCTGTTGCCTGTCCTTGATCCCAGCTCTCCCTACCTTTTGCCCCGCATGCCTATGCCTGAACCCCTGTCATCGGTCCCCCTGCCATGTGTCTTCCTCCACCCTTGCCCCTCATTCCTGTGCCTTCCCCCCTGCCACATTCTCTTCCCACCCTCTGGCTCCCCTGCCACCTGCATCCCATGGGAGAAAGCAGGAAACTGTGCAATAGAGAGGGATATGTGAGCACACCCCCCAACACCAGCTCCCCTGGCCACTTGCCCCCCCTTCCTCTGCCACTTACCTTCAGCTTCAACTCAGGCATGGGGTCAGTGCCAGCCCTAGAAGCTAGGACTAGGGCCAGTGTCACTGACTGCCCCAAAGCAAAAGCCAGAGCTGCCACAGAAGGTAAATGTTCACATATGGAAAGCATTATTATAAAAACAATGCTGACTAATTGTTTTCTGTGTCCCCATAGGATGGGACAAGAAGAAATAAGCTTACATTATAACAAGGGAAGTCCATTTTAGCCCTATTTTTTTATGACCCTATAGTCATAAAGAGTAAGATATAATGACAAAAAAGAAGACAAGAGGGAGTTTGAGGAAAGAGAAGAGAAAAGCAGAGAAGAGAGACAAACAACAACAACAAAAATGAGAACAGAAAACTTTAAAGACAACCTGTGTCAGGGAAGAGTATACACACACACACAGGGGCAGACCACCAGTTGATGTAAATCAGAAAAGCCTCATTAGGCGTGTCCATAAATGCAAGCACCTGCACTTGCAGCAGCTCAAATAGAAACAATACAAATTTGAGCTGGAGCTTTTTGCCTCAGTGCACGTGCTCAGACATGTACTTTGTTGTGGAGCAAATTCTGACACTTGGGCCAAAAAACCCCTAACCTGGCTCCTCCAGCATCTGCAGCCAGGGGGAGCTAGAGCCTGGGGACAGCACCTGTGCTGTCCCCAGCAGTATAAAAAGCCACCCAGGAAAGTAGCTCAGGGCTTAAGGAGCTTCTGGAGCCGGCTACTTGGTACCTGGGGACACTACCCCTGTGATGGCCAAAACCAAAAAAATTAATAAGCAATAAATATGTGCTTCTTAGAGGCATTTGGAACTTCTGTCTAATATAAAGCTTGTATTTTTGTAACCTGCAAATGTAACTTGTAACTCTTTGTGAAACTGACTAGGCCTCAAAGACATAGTTATAGGTGTAAAATTAGCTGACTTAATAGTTCTTTCTTGCTTAGAATTTAGCCTTCATAGAATCACAGAAGTAGGGTTGGAAGGGACCTTGTAGATCTTCAAGCCCGACCCCTGCCTGGGCGGGAGAAAAAGACTGGACTCATGAGTCCAGCCAGGTAGTCATCAAGCCTCTTCTTAAAGATCCCCAGGGTAGGAGCTAGCACCACTTCCCTAGGAAGTTGGTTCCAGCTCCTAGCCGCCCAAACTGTGAAGTAGTTCTTGCGGACATCTAATCTAAATCTACTCTCTAATAATTTGTGTCCATTGTTCCTTGTCATGCCAGGGGGCGCTAGGGG
>NW_017728948.1:49704704-49706328 GCF_001723895.1 Crocodylus porosus
AAAAAAACATAGTCAGAGAGTTCTAAAGGGGCTGGATTTAGGCGGGGTAATGTTAATTTCAAACCTGAAGATGCTGTGTTGCAATTTGCTTATTGGATAAACCGAAGTCTGGGTAGTAACCTTTTATAATAATTTTAACACCTTTTAATCCCATAGGGTAATAGCTATAAAACAAGATTTGCTGGCTTTAGGGCCATTCACAATTAGCATAAGACTAGATATAAAAAGCACGTGCATCAGGTGACCAACGGGGGGGAAAAAAAAGAGGGAACAGGATGGAAATTGCTGTTTCAAGCCCAGACTCCTGGTGTGAGTGAGGATCGGATCCTGATCAAGGGACCTCCCTTGGTAATCCTTTGGACAGCATTGATCAGGGATGCCTGGCTTCGCTGGAATCACCTGGCATGCACCTGGCATTGAGGGACTGCCGATAAGTTGCCAACCCATGTCTGTCTATTTGTTGTTTTAAACAGCCCAGGGGCTGATACTCTCGCAGTGCCTAGCTGGCCTGCAACAGATTGATCTATTTATCTGTTGTTATTATCTGTTATTATTTACTATTAGCTCTTTAATATTGCATTACCTGCTTATTGCATTTATCTTTCTGTTAACTGTGGTGTGTGTGTAAGCTATAATAAATTTGCCATTGTTTTACTCCAAACTCTGCCTCCTCGGTCCTGAACCAAACAGCTGAGTGGCTAAATTGATATACTCACAGTGCCAAGCTGGCCTGTGACATACCCCTTGTGCCAGCTGGACTGCTGAAGCAGCCCTGAGAGTTCCCTGCACCCTCTACCCACTGCAGCAGTCTGGCAGTAAGGGCTGCTGCCTGGCTGTGACCTGCTGTACACCTGCCAGACCCAGATGGGGACTGCACAGCCAGTAGAGGCATCTTCCCCTCTGGGCCAGCTGCCAGTGGACTGTGGTTGCAGGGTTGGTCTCTGTGTGGCACTACTGCCACTTGTGCCTCCTCCCCAGCCATCTGGGCAGCTATCACCTGGAAGATGTTCTGGGTGTGGTGGCCTGCTTTGAACTGTCAAAGCATGTCCTCCTGGCCCCACTTGGCCAGGAGGTCAGCCACAGCCAGCTGGGCCCAAGGTGCCAGCTCTGAGCAGGCAGGGTCCTGCCACTGGCCTCCCTAGCAGGAATTCTGGTGTTCCCTATTGGAAAACTGAAAAACCCCTGATAAAAAAATCCCAAAGTCACTCTGTAAAATACCCCCAAATCCATGTTCCTCCACAAGTAAAACAAAAGACCACTATAAAGAGAGACAGACAGAGACAGCGATCAGTTGGATTATGTTTTATTAATATATCTACAGTGTTAAAGCAGGTCTCTTATGATAATAATAAAGTGAACTCTAAATACAGGTTTTGTGAATTCATGAATATATATTTTGCTGCCCTCCCACAGGGATAATGGCCCCACACAGGGGTTATGGCCCCCTAACAGGGGGTTCAGCCCCCACACAAGGGGTTTGGTCCGCCCGAACAGGGGATTTGGCTCCCACACAAGAGCTATGGCCCCCCAAAAGGGGCCAAATGGCCCCCACAGGGCCCACATGCCCCACTCAAGGCCCCCAACTGCTGCCCCACCTGGCCGCATCCCCTGCCAGCTGCTGAAG
>NW_017728948.1:49706728-49712505 GCF_001723895.1 Crocodylus porosus
AGGAGGGCTGGTGGAGGGTGGGGTCAGGCACTGCAGAGGTTGGGAGGGCTAGGGGAGTGGGTCGGGCTAGTGGGGGGGGTCCTCACCATGGTCCCTTCTCCCCTCCTCCAGCCCCCCTGACCCCTTACTCACTGGCACTGGAGCCCTGGTGCTGAACACGGCCTGGCAGGCTGTGTATTTCAGCACTAGGGGGAGGGGCCAACCACAGAGATGCTCTGGCAGCCAGAATGTCTCAGTGGAGGACCCAGCCTCCAGTTGCCTTAGGGCACAGTCTGGGACCATGCCCTGCTCCGCTCTTTTAAACTTGGATTTTTTTAGACCCCTGGATATCCATGGATCTAATTTTCTCCCAGCGCTGCAAGTTTTTGTTCCCACACGTGCCTGTTGCCCCACCTCAAAGGGGTTTGAGACGGGGCAAGAGGCATGTGTGCGCTCATCTGGATGCACCCATTGGTACCAACGTGGATCTGGCTCAAAGAAAAAAAATCTCAAAAATGGTGATTTGCCAGTTATAATAAGAACTGAGATCTTCAGTTCAAATAATGCCAACAGTATGAAGATGAAAACAAATGACTATGGAACCTGGTTCAAGTAAAGGTCTTTATCAATCACAGGGAGCACAAATATATCAGAACACTTACATACATAGGCAAAGCATAAGTGTTCTGATATATGTATAGGTAAAACATAAGTGTCAGTCAGCAGAAGATCCACAGCTAATTACCTTTAACTATTTCAACCAAGCTAATTACTTTTAACTATTTCAACCAAGTCCAAACTATAGTAGTGTACATTTTTGCATCCAGTATTTAGATTAGTTAAGTCTTTATTCTTCTATATGACAGTGATCTTTTGCTGATGTTGACTGTCACAAAAGCATTTGACTTTCACAAACCGTTCCTTTGTTTAATGTCAATTATGGTATGGATTTGGCTGTTAATTTGGGCGATATAGGTGCTGCTGACTACATTTCCCTGTCACCTCCCATTGTGAAAAAAGATAACACATCTCAAAGTCATGATTATGGTTTTTAACCACAGAATGACTGAAAGGCCATACTTGCACCATCACACATAGGAAAGTGAAATACACAGGTTTTTTCCTTAGTTCTCTGATAAAGAAAAAAGATCTTTTTCCAAACATCTGAATCCCTCAGATGCAACTACCAAGTTGCAAGGCTCACATACAAGAAGGTTACTGCTCATTAACAAATAGGAAAGCGACTGTATTTTTCAGCTGATAAAAGTGGATCATTATGGATAGATGCATGGTTCTGTTCTTTAAAAGGAATAAAACATTTTGAACCCATTTTCACACACCCACAACTATATGAAAACAAATCTGTCAATGTGACCAAAGATGCAACTTTAAAAAACGCATCTGATAACTAGAGGCAATATATAGGTATCCTACTGCTAACTGTGTCTTTTCAGTACTGCACTCCAGCAGATATACAACAAGGGTTTGAATACATGGAACCTTATTATGTTTCCAACATCATAAGAAATAGTAATTTAGTGATTATTCCACTTCAAAAAGCTTTTATAACATCCAATACTTTTGAAAAAATACTACTTTGTTCAAAAGTCCCCTTAAAATGGCTTTTTAAAATATAATTTCCATATATTTTTGCAATTGCACAGGTCTGAAATTAAGCAGAAAAGATTTACCCTTTTGATTATTTATGGCATTTGTCTATATATTCAAATAATGGGTACGGATATGTTCTATATGAATATTCACGCTGTTTACACTTTGAGTATTATAAAATATTTGTTACATTGAGGTATACTATTCTCTCTTTGTAGTCCAAAAAATCACTGAAGGGAAACAGTAAGCCCTATGTATAAGAGCTCAGATAACTTTTCTCTGGTCATGAAAACTAATGTGGCCCTACAGCCATCCCTGAAAGTACTAGGGGAATATGATAAGTGAAGTAAAGTGCTCTTGATGAATGTAACCCCTGAACCTACCTAACTGGCTCATGAAAAATTTTAGTAAAATAAAATAAACACAATTCTAACAACTGCAATTTTTGCCATTTTCTCAAAATCTAAGCGACCTGAACCTTTTTGGAGTAACCTACAGGAGTAATAAGCTTTTATTCTATGCTCATTTGGAAAGAAGACTACTGTAAGCCATCTTTCCAAAACACCTGTGAATAAGCCTTCTCAGAAAGAATTAAACTGATTTAAAAAACATGAAGTTGATTTTAAAAATGCACATCCTTAGCCGGCAGGGAAAAAATGAATAGAGGACTTGCACAAAAGTCAGTTTTAAAAAGCTGGATTTGTATCTATATGTCTTTACTTAATTAGACTGCCAATTTAATTGTTCCTTTCGGAACAAAAAATCTAACTGCCTCATTTAAACAATGAAGAAAATGAGCAAAAGCTATTTTTCATTAAAGGGTGCATCTTCTACAGCTAAATATATTAAACACACAAAAAAAGAAATAAATATTTTCAGATTTTCATATTAGTCCCTTAGCTAAAATATTCTCCAGGACATTTTTGCTTTGCTATTACCATGTTTTAGAGAACTTTGGATGAACAGATAGTTGTATATTTCATACCTTAAGAAACAAAGCACATGCCTAATGAAAACATGTAATTAAATAGCGTTTTCAGTATTATCATCATGAGTTCTAGTCTTTTTTAAGTCTCCAGATACACATTCAATAAATGGGAAAACTTGCATCTCACCAGTACTGTATATTTTATACTGTTTTATATATTACAACTATTGAACCATTTGGCACAACATTGTACAAATGGTGAGTTCACAAAAACAAATTTATTCAAGTCTGGAATCTCCAGTATACCTCTAATATTACTTTAATATTTGCTGGTTGGCTACTAACTGATTTAGTGTTACTTCAAAAGAGATATTTAAATAACTATTTTGATTTTGACTCATCTCAGAAGATATTTACTACTAACAAAAAGCTATTATACTAACAAGTATAAACTAATCATGATCTTTTTCATACAGCATATGAAGGAAGAGAGGCATCGAATTATTTCAAATGTGGAATGTGCTGAGATCTAAGCTGCTGGCAATAAATTAGATGACAGGTGGACAAAATATGGTCCATGGGTCTGCAGGCTATTCTATTCAACTTGTGGGGCCCCTTTAGAAAATTAATATTTATCTGCCCCTAGTTGCCTGTCAAAGATGACAGGAGCCAGAGGTAGTAAGACCCAGGGAAAGCCACAGCAGGAGCCTGCAACAGCAAGGCCCACCTGGCCCTGCCCTCCCACACCCTAGCCAGAAGCCCCTGCCTAGCGCTGGCTTCTGGCCTGGGACTGCGAGGCTTTGTGCCTCCCTGTGCCAGGAAATTCAGGTAAGAGTGGAGAAAGGCAGGGGAGGACCGTGGGCAATTGTGCTAGTCTTTGGGGCTAATTGACTCCTGCTGAGTCCCATGGTCTGGCCATGCAGCCAGGAGCCACATGGTACTGGAGTAGGCAGTAGAAGGGCGGGGAAGTGGGGAAAGCAGCAGTGGGGGGAGTGGATACAAATGGGCATGATGGAGTGTGGGTCCCACACCGGTGTCCTTGGGCCAGCACCAACAGGGCCAAGAGTAGGGTGGCAGGAGTGTGGGCTGGCAGGCATCTACAGAGCTGGGCTGGGCTGCAGCAGCAGGGAGAGAGGAGAGCTGGCCCAGCTCCACAGAGCCACTGCCAGCCAGGACCCCAGGCTCCTGCTGTCTGGCTCTGGGCCCTGCTGGCATGGGCCCTGAGCTCCTGTCTGGCTGTCGCTGCCTTCCATGCACCCACTCACTCCCAGTCCCCCCCACTCCAGGCCCACGGTATAGACAGGGACCAGAGCATGCAGCCCTGACCCAATGTGCCCCATGCTATGCCCGTGCTCTGCCAGTCTACAGTGAGGCTCCTTCACCGTCACCTGTGAGCAGCGACAGTATGGAGCAGCCACTGGGCAGCTTACAGGCATCAGTGAAGGAGCTGCTCTGCAGACTAGTGCAGCGTGGGCTCCAGGCAGCTTCAGAAAAATCTGCCCAGCAGTGAAAAGGGGGAGGGGCCACTTCCACTGCACTGAACAGCAGTTTCTGCCTGGCTGTTGCTGCTACTACTCAGCCCCAATGAATGAGCCTAGAGTGTGCATGGGGTGCGCAGGCTTATGGCTGCACATGCTGGTCCCCACCTCTACCACTGCATACCCAGGGGTGGCAGGACATGCCATGGCAGGGTGGTGCAGAGTGGATGTGGGGCACGCTGGGGCTACATGCTGTTGGCAGTGGTGGGGAGGCTCCGCAGGGTACTCAGGCTCTGGGCTGTTGCAGGGTGGGGGCAGGTGCTGACCAGCTTAAGGGGGTGTGTGCAGGGGGCTCCCATGCACATCCCATATACCCTCAAACCCTTCCCACAAGTCCCACAATCACACACCCCTCCACATGTAATCACACACCCCACAAATACTATACAGACACATCCCCACAAACCTTCATACCCACCCACCCACAACTTTCCACAAACCCTACACCCACCCATACCCCCGACACTCCTGCATACCCCACATGCTTTACAAGAGTAAGACTACATTTTGAACTATTGTGCAATCTACATATACAGCACACACACACACACACACACACACACACACACACACACATACACACACCGGAATAAAAAAATATATTTTTAATTAAATTAAAATATATTATTATGGGTGTTTAATTTTTAGTACATAATTTGGGGATTTTTTAGTTCTAAGATGGCAGACCCGCTTCCCCAAAGAAATAGTTCTAGGAGCAAGGGGAGGGACTTCTGGTGGCAAAGGTCAGAGGTTAGGGTCAGGACTTCTGGTCCCACGATGTCAACCAGGGGGCAGGGCACATGTCAAGGGGTGGGGTTACCCATGCAGCCCTCAACAGCTTGCCAAAACTCTGTAAGCAGCTCTCCACCTGAAATAATTGTCCCTGGATTAGATGAAGAGGGGGGAACATTCACCCTTACTTTAAACTGTCCCCATCTTAGATGAGTAATATTCCTTCACAACTCACCATCCTTATCTAGTGTGCTAAACCCTTTCCCTTCTTCCCCACCCCCAGAAATCTCTTTCAGTTTGACCACTGGGCAGTTATTAGAGGGGAAAATACAGCTGTGGTCTCTCTGAAGCACAGGCATTATTAATATTCCCCATCCACCTGGGACTATTTGTGTTCAAGGCATTTGGAGAGAAGAGGCTCCAAGACTGTTTCCCCTATAGCTGCCACTTTACTTGCTGAGTCTGGAATAAGTTAAGAAGCACTGGTCTCCCAATATGACTTAAGGCTATTTCAGTTCTACCTCATTTCCAACCCTGCCCCATACAAACACAGTTCAGCTGAGTCAAAGATCTGGACTCCCAATAGTAAAATCCACTGTTGCTACCTATACACTTACACTTAATATGAGATCTCAATCATTTCTTTTTGACTTGTCCATGAAGAGGGCCTTTTGCTATTAAGCTTTTCATTTAAAAAAGAGGAGGTGGCAGGAGAATGTTAATCATCACTGGGGTAGCTGGTGGTTAGGCCATGCCATACTACAACATTTTCTTTTAATTACATTATTTCAGAGTGAGCTATGCAGCATTTTCCTGCATATACAATCTTTCACTGGAATCTGATGAGTATCAAATAAAATACGACTATTTCAGTTTCTGTTTCAGTGCACAAGGTATTCTGTGTCTTTCATAGATTTCATAGACTTTAGGGCTGGAAGGGACCTCGGGAGATCATCGAGTCCAGCCCCCTGCCCAAAGGGCAGGAAGTC
>NW_017728948.1:49713379-49729897 GCF_001723895.1 Crocodylus porosus
GCACCACATTGGCCTTCTTCCAGTCTTCGGGCACTACACCAGAGCACCAGGAGCTCTCGAAGACCCGTGCCAGGGACTGGGCTATGACACTCGCCAGCTCCTTGAGTACCCTGGGGTGCAGGTTGTATTCATGTTTTATATATTAGAACACAAATATTTTAAAAGTTAAATATTTTTCCTTCCCCTAATCTGCATGGGCCTTCACACCTGAGAAATTCCTCATTTTAATGCCAGTAGATTAATCTTACTGAAGAGGAAACAACAACACAACCTGAAATGAGGCCATAGAATATGCTCCTCACAAATACTAAGATTTAAAACAAATGTTAGATATAATGTTTTCTTTGCAGGTGTTCTCAGACAATACCAGTTCAATGAATCTCCATAACCTCAGTCCATTGACAACAATTCCACTCTCCTCATTTCCTGTCAGGATTTGTTATTACAGACCTTGAGCCCAGACAGTATCAGCGGCAGGACTTCACAATGTTACTAACCCTGCACAGGTGCAACCTAATGCAATTGTGGAGTCTTGGGCTGCCTTTTTTGCAGCCGATATGGGAAATACATTGATCTGCTTTTTGACTTAAAGATGTAAGCTCGACTCCACTAGGTATTAGATGTGCCTAAATTCAAATTCATGTTCATAAAAACATTTCATTACAATGACACTTTATTTTTTAAAACTGCTTATTTAAACTTACTGGTGGTTTGCGCTTTGACTTCTCTTTCTCTCTGCTCCCTTTTTTGTTGTTTGTGAAATAATGCAAGGTACCATACTCCATCAAAGCAGCAAACACAAAAATGAAGCAAACTGAAACAAAGAGGTCCATTGCTGTCACATATGAAACCTTGGGGAGTGACTTCCTAGCAATAGTACTTAGCGTAGTCATAGTTAATACTGTGGTAATGCCTGTTCAAAAAGAAAGAGAAGTTATGTTTCAACAAGTGATTGTATAGATTGATTTATTTGCTGAGGATTTAAACTTCTCTTAAATACCAAACTTAATCAGTATTCACCATAATATGCCTCAGTCTTAAAATCTGGCCTGGGCAAACTGACCCTTCCACTCACACAAAGCCATCCATTTCTGTATGTGTTCACATGACAACACAGACTTATGCCAGCATAAAAGTCTTTCCTCATAGATTTAATTGTTGGGTTGGTGGCCTGTAGAGTCAGCTAAAACTAATTCACTCTGATGTCAGCAAATATCAACTAACTCTACATTTCCATTAAAATATCCCCTGTTTTCCATACACATTACAGAAATAAATGCAAAGAGACCTGTACATTTTTCCTACTTTATACACCATAATACCTTTATAAAACTGACTTGTTTATTACTTGGACCTACACAGATATTCAAAAGTAAATACTTAGGGAAAATTTCATTACTTAATGAATTTTTAAAGCAAGATGTTTTCAAAAACACAGCAAAGAGTAACTGACGGGTATTTACTTGCTTATGATATACAGGAAGTCATTCTCAATGATCTACTGGATCTCATACTCTAAAAAATTATTAAACTTTTCAGACCATGTTCTAATTAATAGAGAAGGCATTCAATCTAGGACTCAGTGCATCGCCTTTGATGTACAAGCTAATCACTCAAAAGAGCTGACTTCTGTAGCTACAAATTTATACTATGTAACAAATCATGCTTCAGTAATAGAGTACAACTTCTTATTATACTTGCTTCTTTATAAGGATTAATTCTGGGCTTCAAATATTATGTTTATACCACTCCAAATTCAGATCTGAACATCTCTGAACATTAAATTCTTATAGACTTTAAGGGTTTCTATTATTTATATATGTTATTTTATGGCATAAAGCATGTTGTGACAACATAAGGCTGAACTGTGGCTTTTAAGCCACAGCCCTGAGTAAGGCTGATGTGCATTCACCGTTTTCATATGTAACACTAGCGAGACTAGGGCAGATTTTTGAAAAAGGTACCTGGTTGGATTTTCTTACATATGCATATTCAGTTATGTGCAATATCTCACTAAGCACCTATCTGCATCTTTAGGTGCCCAATTACCTTTAAGAATCTGAACAAGGGGCTTTGGAGAGGCACAGACTCCACAAGTGTTCTTCCATACAGATGGGAAGTAGAACAGGTGGGAAGTCAACTCCATCCATTAACAAATGGCCTTTCTCAGTACATCAGCCACTCTGTATCAGCTAACAGGGAAGGAGAAAGCATCCTCACCACTCTCTTTTACAAAGTCCTGTTCTACTGAGGACAAGAGAGTCATAATGAATATCTCCTTTGTTTTTGTCACAAGAAGACAGGGATTGTTTTTGTGCATAGCTGTCCTATGGCTTTACAAGTTGAAAAGGGGCAAGGAAAAAGACATCTGACAATGTAGAAACCTCTTCTGCCATATTTACAGCTGCATTCTAGTTTGTATCCACATGAGGTAGAAAAAATAGATAAAGGTAATTTAGAAAGTCTAAATATCAAGAGGCATTTCAAATTATTTATTAGGCATATTGGCTATTTTTATATAAATTTTGTCAAAATTGTATAACAAGAGAACAAATTAATCACTTTCATTAATAAAAAACATTCAAATAATCTCAATGTGTTTTTCTTTGGTATAGTAAATGCTGTCAATTTATTTGTGCCCCTCCCCCTTTCAGCTTGTGAATTACAGTACGTATAACAACGTATATAAAATGTACAAGTGCTATGCTACTGACATAAAATGTTAATTTCTATAAGCCAGTTCCCTGGAAGAGAATAAAAATAACTTCAACATGTTGACAGGCTATCTTTGAAAACAGAACTTCTATTCACTTTTAGAAGGTGAAAGAAGGTATTCACTTTTAGATTCATAAGACATGTCTACACCACCTCAAGGCACAATCTGTAGCACTGGCATGAAGCAATCTCTATCCATTCACTCCCACTCCACATGGCCAAATGACAGAACAGAGGCAATGCTGAGGCAATGCTGATTAACACTCCTGAGCTGGCATGCAGTGGTGTGTGAATTAATGGATAAGATTTACTTACTAGAGCTGCTCCTGGGGTGAAACAGAGGCAATATAGACATGCCCATAGGCTCCTACCTACTCCCTGGCACGGAAAGGAGCATAACGTTATGGCTGTCATAGAGATGCAGCTTAATTCTGCTCTTACTTACACTCACGTTACATGGGCTTAATTTTCTCAATAACAAAAATTGGGGTGATTTTCCAAAGAAGAATGAGGACAGAAATTACTACAATGTGAATGGGTCTTTCCTTTCTGCACCTATAGTATACTGAGAAAAGAAAATGAGACCATAATACCAAGAAATAAATCAGAGAACAAATCACCCAGTGGCCTTCATTCAAGACAGACTCAGACAGACGTCCTGTCAAAACTGGGATTGAATCTTCCTTCATTAATTTGTCCTTGTGTTCCAAGACACTCATTGGAGCCTAAACATAGTCATGCTGTCATTTCTGCAATAACCCCTCTATAAAATACCTAGGGAAAACTCTTTTATTTGCTTAACTTCAGATGTGCAGAGTTTGGATTAGGATGGTCTCAGGACTTCCCAGTTCCTCCTGTGCTGCCAGATGTCCAAATGTACAAGGGAACAGGATTAACCAATAAACATGCTTTTAACCAGTAATGTTTATCAATTAACTTTTTCTTTTAAGATTTCTGTACATGGGGAATAAAGGAACCTATCAGGCTGGAAATAAATACATACCCAATGATGTCCTTGCAGGTACTGCATCTTTATTAATCCAAAATGACACCCAAGAAAGAACTACTGTGAGTATGCAAGGAATGTATGTTTGAATAGTAAAATATCCCATACGTCGGCTCAAATCAAAGAAGATTCTCATGATAATATATTCTCCTATGAGGGAAAATAAAAGCCCATTGTAATCCTAATTGGATACTGCAAGTTCTTTTCAGTTGCATCTGTATTTGATGTTGTTGTTTTAAACTGATACCTTACCAGACAGAGTATGGGAAATTTCAGTTGTATTTCTTAGCCCTACAAATGCAAACTGGTACAGTCTCCAGTATTTGGGATCTGCTACTTCAACAGAGGTTTTTTTCCATTTGTATTCAATTTCATTTCTGGGATACCCATCTAGAATAAAATATAGCAAATCAGGCATTCAGTTACAGTATGCAGCAAAAAAGTCTTGTTACTTGTGATATCTGAAGTATATGTATAAACTGAATAACTGGGTCAGACAAGAATTGTTACATAAGACTTAAGGATTCCTCATATAGGTTAACTTCAAAATGTCTGTTGACAATTTTAAGCATGACTAAATGTATTACCAGGCAAAACTATACAGATACAGAACTTTGAAGGCAAACATACGACTTAAGGAAAAACTGTAATACCTATTCTTGAACATAAACCAAACCAAACCAAACCAAACCACCTTTTATTTGGAATGACTTGTCAGAGATGTGAAGGTTAATGCAATATAATACATTGGCACAATTGAAAAGGAATAATTTAACTTCAAAGTGGTAGACACTTTATTTCTTAATTTGTCTAACAAGACATGTACTTTTCCTTTCCATTCTTAGACAGAGCATTTATGGCCAGATTCACTCTGTGATTCTTCAGCTTTAGGCTTGTGTAATCCTTTTAATTTCAATGAAGCTCCTCCCATTTCATAGTGGGATGAATGCAGCACTGAAACTTGCACAGCTGCACAAAGACAACTCCATTTTTAAAAGGCTGGTTTGAAAACATGCTTAGAGGTATGCAAGAATCAAAAGTGGCAGTACTAATTTAAGAAGATTCACTAGTGTTTGATTTCACCCCCTATTAAGTTGTACATTTGGGAATAAATTGCTTAGATGTTTTCTCTCTTTGGGAACAAATTAATTTTGTATGCTTATTATAGTGTATATTAAAGGGACTAATTTTGCAAGTAACTAATTCTTATTCATACAACTAGTTTTAAAGGCAGAGAGACTAGCTGTGACAAGTAAATATTTAAATCATAAATGTTAAGGCTATGAGCAGAATAATATTGTTTTATAATGTTAAATATACTATATGCAATCAGTTAAAAGTTGATACATCTTGTAGAAATATAAATTCATATTCACACATATGTACCTGTGTGAATATATATACACATCTATTCTGTCACCCATTCTGTCCTCTGATCTAGAGCCTCTTAATCTATGGACAGACTTGCATTAACTTCAGTGAAGTATGCAGCAGGCTTCTAATCAATATGATTACCTCTAACCTTTTAAAGTTACAGCAAAACACATTGCATGTAGCATCATTCATGTATCTTTCATTTTATTTCAGTCAAAATAAGAGTAGACAAACTATAAACAATTCACTTTTTAAATTCTATATAAAAATTTAAATTGCAATTGTTTTCTATTTTGCAGTCTACTTATCGTGCCTGCATTTAAAATCAAATGGAAGAAAGTAACAAAATATTTTACCACCTACAGCTTGAAAACTCCAGTGGGCAGGAATGTTCATCCATAGGAAAGTTATGAAGCTGAAGATAACATTCAGCATTAATTGTCAACCTAATTAGAAAAGAAAGTTTTATGAGTCAGGTTAATTTTGTCTCAAGCATCCTAACACTTAGGGGCAGATACTAAAGAGTTAATGTTGGCCAACTAATGTATGTTAGAAATAGGCATTTATGTGCTGGTATACAAAAGCATTCAGTATACTTTCCTTTCCCAAAAAAAGGCAACTGTTACCAAATACTGTTGGAAGACGTGTGTATCCAGTTATCTTAATATGTATAATGCTACCTGCAAGCATTTGAAGCATACTGTTTTGACTCTTGAGTCCTTTCATGTCTTCTCTGGTAAAAGCAGATTAAAACAGAATGAGGAGACATAGGTGACTGGTACCTCCTGAGTCGGGGGAGAACTTGCCCCCACAGCAGCCAGTGAGTGACTGGGGGGGTCCCCCACAGCCAATTGCACTGACTGGGAGGGGGGGTTCCCCCTATGGCCGATCATGCTGACCCAGAAGTGCACTTCTGAGCACACTGCTGGCACTTCTGGGTTGGTGCGATTGGCTGTGGGGGGACCGCAGGGATTGTCTCTCCTGGTGTCCTCACTCCCCGGCCAGCACTTTTGAGGGGACACCAGCACTATCACATGCCCCTTGCTGCCCATCACCTAAGCAAGCAGGGAACACTGGCTGTCAGGGAGTGCACCAGCTCTCTCAGGGGGTGCATGTGCACACCCATGCATTCCCTATGCATCACCACTGTGAAGAGATATCACTACAGCAAGCAAGGGGAGGAAAGTATTACCAAGGAGCATGGCTTAGCCCAGCCAAGAAGTGCTCTCACTCTCCATTAGCAGAGGTGGAGGAGGAACTTTTCTTCCTTCACTGCACCCCCACGTATTAGCTCCTGAAAACTTGAGGCAGCTATTAACTGTCAGCAGCTTTATTAATGAGGGTGTGCAAGAATTTAAATGTTTACTATTTGTGTACAAGAGACTGCCTGATAACTTGCTAATAAATGGCTTGCCTTACATTTGAATGAGACACAACAATTCCAAATACCAATGCAACACAAATCTTTTATTAGCAAGTATTGCTTTAGCAAGGTATGCCTTGGAGGAAATGGATACTCAGGAGTGAATTCAGCAGACCTGACTCCCACAGATCAATAGTGGTTGGGATGAGTGTCACAGGGTCAGTCTGAGGATCTGATCCAGCATGAGGTCAGTCCGTGGGTGCAATTTGGTGTAATTGATCCCTGCGTACTAGACCCATCCATGGAGGTAGATCCAGCCGCTGCAGTCCAGCATGCAAGACCAAATCATCTGGCCCATGTGACTCTCCAGAGGACCAGAAATTTGGCAACAGGGGACCTGCAATTAACATTACCACCGCCCTCCTGCCACCAAATTTCTGGACCTATAGGGAGACTCACTCTCCAAATAACACAGCTTCACAGGCCTGAGCTTGAACACTAGTGCCATATAATGAACTAGGAGTACTAATGTAAGTGGTAGGATTGGATTTTTAAAGAAAGAACAGATATGAGTAAAATTGTTAAAAACATGCAACTGATTCAGCAGCCTGAAAATCATTTTCATGAGAGATTCAGGTCTTAATACAACTTAGGCTGCTGGATCACTTAGATCCTTTATAAAATGTTATGCCACCCTCATTGAGAACCTTTTCAAAGACACACAGGAACTATCCAGCTCAAACTAACTTTCAATAGAAACTAGTGAAGTGTTATGTGCACATTTAGAAATTTCCCCACCATGGTAGCATGGTGAAAACAAGTAAAAAACCAACTAAAACCAATGTCTGAGAGTAATGCAGTGCTTAAATATCCCCATGAAAGAGATTACTTTGCACATGGTAATGTGCAGAAAAGGTCTATGAAGTAAGCAATTACTTTCTGTACACTCTTTTTTGGGACTTTTCTGGAGATCTGTTCTGAACAACTGAAAGAAACAGACAGGCATTAGATGCCAGCGGGAAATGCTGTAGGGGTAAAATGCCCTGTATTTCAAATGGAAAATTTTGCATCCAAAAACTTGATTTTTTTGTTGTAGTTAAAAATAATAAAATGTATTTTCCCTGCCCTCTATACTGTGACTTTCTTTCTTTGGATAATTAGCTTACAAAAAATTACTTTAATGAAAAAGAATCCAAATTAAACAAAGAATAAGAAACATGAGAGCAGGTAAAATAAGAAACATCAGCCTGTAAACAAAGTCAGTGTGAAGAATGGCTAATCCTATCTGTTAAGAGCCAATGGGAAAGGCCATCTGGGGGTGCTGGGAAGCCTAACAGCTTGGAACATTGTTATATTCTGGTTTTGCTCCTTCAGTCACTGTTGCATAAATTCTGCTTTTTTCCATGTGCTTCCACCTTGGGCTAAACTCTTTCCCCCATAAATATGAATTGTATTGACAGTGCTGGGTATACAGTCAATATTTTCCTGTTTTACTGCTGGTTCATTACACTTTTCATGCTATACATTAACACTACCTAACAGTCTGGGAGAGCTCATATGAGTGGTCTCCCCTAGTTCATGTAAAACAAAATTGACAAGAAATGGCAACAGACACCCTGAGACTTAATTGAGCAGGGGGCTTTGAGCCATTAACAGAGATGGGCAAAGTATTATGTTATCACTGAATAAACACCATTTTAAACATTAGCAATTGAGAAGAAAACTCTGTATTGTAAATTTAATTAAAAACAACCAAAAACAACTACTGAGAGTTCTAGAAGCATGCTTTAAAGACTTCTTAAGAAAAGTACACTGAACTATGTTCTTCTTAATAATTTTAGTTCCTTATTTTTCCAAAGTATTATTGCATAAGATATCCTACATTTGCAAATAAATATTAGTCCCAAGGCATGCCGAGCCCAAACACGGCAAAAACAGAGTCAGTTGTAAAACATGATTTTTATTGTTTTTAAATCCAGCGATTTTATCAAAAGTACCCAAGCTGTATATTTTTTTCCTAACAAGCTGTATGGGATAATACTGTGAACTTGGAAGGGATCTGAACTGTGAGAATTTACTGTTCAGTACGGTATTTATAGACTTGGCAGGATTTGATTTTCATTGATAAACATCAATAAACACCAATTTCACCTCACACTCACAGACCGATGGAAATCTTTTTATAACAGGGAACCCTTACCCCATTACTGGGCAGTGAAGAAAGAGAGATGGAGGGACAGAGGGCAGAGAGGTTAAAGAGAAAAAAAATGGGTGGCTTAATGATTCATCAAGTAAGCAATTAACTATTGGTTCGCAGGTGCAGAAGTGGGCTGGATGGAGATAACAGGCTACTTACTTAAATAAACCCCCACCCAAAGCTCACAGCAGAGGAGAGGACTTGACTTGACTTGACAATCCAGTTTGGTGGCATGAAGGTCCTCCCTGGGTCCACTAATTTGTGTGGGAGCTGGCCCTCACCACCTCCCCATGTTCCCAGAGCTCTGGGAGTGCCCCTTCCCTCCTCTTCTGGTCCCTGCTTGTTTAATCAAAGTACTTACGACTTCTAATGTTTTATCTGAGTGCTTTGTTTCAGTGTACTTAATTTTGTGGAAAATAGCTACAAGACAAATGTAAGAGTTCAGTTTTGTTCAGTAAGTCTGCTGTGTAGCATACAGTTGGATTCGTGACACTTCAAAAGCGGAACACAGCTATCCTACCTGTTTCATAAATTACATTAAATAACCTTATTTATCTTTACTTACTTCCTGTACCTTAAAAACGTATTTGCCACTTGTTCAGATTTAGTTTCTCTGCTTTTCTATTTGGTAGTACATTACAGCAGTATGTATTTAATGTTCTGCTTCACTAAGTTGCAATGTTTTTCTTCTACACCTTTGTTTCTAACTTTTGTAACTCAGAAACAAAAAGACCTGGAAATTATTGTGGACTATAAAACTATCCCTGCCTGGGCACAACATTTTACTTTGTAGTAGTCTTTCATTTATGCCTGACACTTGTTTTTTTAAAGAAGTAAAATTACTAGTTTAATAGATTGAAGAATATAATAGTGAAAATATTAGGAAAGAGCTATATTTTTTATATCCATGCACATACCTCAGAGTATATAATATTCGCCCATCATTCCAGATTCGAAGCAAACGGTTTGGAGTTGTGATCCAATGAGCATCAGATTTTCTTGAGTTCCGGAAGAATGTATCTGGAATCCATATTTTTCCAACCATATTGCTATTAAGCATAAGTACTTTCATTGAACTGTTAAATTTTAGACGACTGTCATACCAAGTTTGGGCAAAAATTATATCTATAGTGTATTCCTAAAAAGAAAGAAACAATCATATCTATAGAGATTGCCCAAGCCTATATTCCAAGTATTTTTCAGTAACAGCTTAATCAGCTCCTCCATTTTGCTACATACTCCTGAGTGGGACACCACAGCCAAACAGTTGGCTTAACTCTGTGGAGGAAGCTTGCAGTGATCATGAGCCCTACAACAGCTCCTGCACCACCCTTCTCTGCCTTGGACATAACTGGAGAAGATGAGGAACAGGAGATACGAATAAAGCATCCCTGCATCTCTAAAAACCCAACTGGCTGAGAAAGCTCCTGAGGCCAGAGGCTTCTAGACATAAGAAAGCACTCTGAAGACTCACAACATAGACATAGTTGATTTTTGACTTCACAGCCGAGGCACACTGTCATACATGGCATCAATCTTCAATCTATAAATTGTAAATTTGCAGCTAATTGTTAATGCACCAAATATTAAAGAAAATGCTGTGAGTTTGTCTGAGAAATACAAATTAGCAGCATATTCAGTGTGACTACTCACCTACCAGGAAAGCAATTCTCACCATTTCTGAAGCACTCAGATACAAAAAAATAAGGAGATACGGGACTACCTTAATTCCCTGAGTGGCCTGCTCATATCACTCTCACATGCAGGTGAAGAAATCTGTGCAAGTAGAGAATTCCCTATCCATTTTCCCTCACCTGCATGCTTGTAGAGTTGAGGTGGTATAGGGGTAGCTTTAGCAGTGGGCAAAATGGGACGTATTTGTTTTGGATTCAGATTTGGCCTGAACTGGGGACAGTGATTTGATTCGTTGATTCAGATCACTGTCCCTATTCAATTCAGCCGAATCCGAGTCTGAAGATTCAATGCGGATTCAGAGAATCAGCAATTCAGCCACAGACACAGCTTTAAATGTTTTTTTCTACATACCTTGGGGAACCAGGTGTGGCTCGTGAATACTGCAATATTGGGGCAGATGAAGCATCCTGCATGAGCATGGGGGGCCCCCCACGTGTTTGGCGGTGAACCCAGAAATGGACTGGAAGTACTTCCAGTCTACTTCCAGGTCCACTACCAAGCATGCCGAGGGGCCCCACCACCCCCTGCCCAGCTGGACAATTGCCTGCAGGGTGACACTGGGTGCCCCCCCAGACCCAGGAGGCATGGGAGGGGGCCCAGCGCACTCCCTAGCAGACCCAGAAGTGGATTGGAAGTGCTTCTTGTCCACTTCCGGGTCTGCTGCCGAGTACGCTGGGGACCCCCTTGCCCCATGCTCCTGTGGGACACTTCATCCACCCCGCCATCTCAGCATTCACGAGCCACCTGGTACCTTGAGCTATGTAGAAAAAACATTTAAAACTGTGTCTATGTCCGAATCGTTGGATCTTTCTGAATCTCTCCAAATCGATTCACAGGGTTCTGATTCAATTTGGAGATATTAAAGGGGCTCCTGATTCAATTTGGGTTTGGAGTTTTGGCCACTAAAATCAGGCTAAATCAACTCAGTGACCAAAGCTTCACATAGCCCTAGTAGCATATCACTTCATCTCTGAAGCAAGGGAAGGATTTATTACTTTGTATCACTCTTCCTTTTTGCCGTCTGCTCCTGGTGAGGTGTAGCTTTGTATAGCATCTGACATGAGATAAGCCAGTCATTTCCACAGTTTTGTCAACAGCTGGAAACACTTTAAATACCATTACAATTTGAAAAGTATTCCAGCTCTGAAAAGTGACTCTGCCAATATGCATTGTGGGCTTCTACATATTGTCCACTCTACAAACTCACCTGATGTATATGACTCTAAGGCCCATCTGTCCTGGAGACTGCAGACTAGTATGGAGATACTGAGTGAGCTTAAAACAGACTAGCTTCTATATAGGAAGCAACTCAACTGCCATACCATTGAACTCAGCATAGCTTATTTACCTTGTGCTGCTGTAACTAAGGTACTCATTGGACCCAGTTTAACTTGCTTTATGGTATTTTGGTAGGATCTTCACTGTACCATGCAGTCTGCAATTAAGATATAACAGAAGCATGCCTATACTGTCCCAGGATCGTTATGGGACACACTACATGCCTCCCTTGCTGTTTGAGTGCACCTCTCAGAACTAATATAAGCTACTTTGTTGGCATGTCATCTTAGCACCACTAAGCTCACTTTCTTACCACAGTTTATAGTGCTTCATTGGGTATGGGTCAAAGACAGCCATGTTAAATCAGTTTGGGTAGGTAGAAAGCATAGAATGGGCATGCTTCACTTTGGCTTTTTCTAGTGCAGGCCTGAAGCAGCGTAGACAGGCTCTAAGAATCTAGTTTCTTTTCTCTGCGGCCATTATCCCCAACAATGGAAGTTCTGCATGCCAAATCAGATCTTCAGTTATACTGAGGAACGTCATCATCTTTAATACTGCCTTCAAGACACCTGTGGAAACCCAGGGTTTGATTATCCATTACCATGTACTTTCTCCCATTCTCCTCAGTGCTTCAAAATAAGAATGGTAGCATTTGACACCCTCTTTGCAGTACTTTGAATAACTACATAAGGCACAGTGGGTTCAATGGGTCGCAAAAGATTACCTGAAGCTGAACAAAGAGATGGAACGCAGTTTTCCTTTCTAAAACTGTATTGCTATTGCAACACTTACAAAAGTAAAAAGTAGTCAGTTCATGAAGCCAACAGTTAGTTGTGACTGAATACACAAAAAGGGCAAATCACAACCTTCTTCCCACAAAGTCATGTAGAAAGAAGGTCTTCTATCTGTGGCTCTTCTCCTTCCCTTGCCACTTCCACAGGATTCTTATTTTTCCTTAAGGTCATGGTGAGCCTTTTTATTGTTGAGAACAATGCATACATCCTCAAGATACATTATCGTCTCATGGGACTCTTTTGGTTCAAATGGAAACAGACTTTCCAGAAGTTCTTGGGTGCAGAACTGTGAAAGGGAGGCGTAAGCTTAGAAGGAGTTGAAAGAAAGGACACCACAAAATAACTGATCCATGGCACTGGCCTGTAATCTGCACAAATACTAATGCATTCATGAATTCCACAAGGAGAAACTCTCTGGCTTGTTAGAATGCCCATATTCTCAAGGGACTGGCATTTAACTACAAGCAAAAGAATCCTGGATTCCTAAGCTTTTCTGAGTATAGGAATCATCACACCTGAATAAGAGTTCTCCAGTATCTTGTCTCCCACTTAAGTGAATGAAAGCCAGACTTTGTGTAGACAAGTATTTAGCCAGTATAACAATAATTTGATTTACAAAATGTTCTTTTACCACAATGCATCTCTCTCGATGATCATTTTATTTCTCTCATTTTGGTACAAAATGTTGCACTTAACAATTCTATTACTTCTTTAATTGCTCTTTTATATAACTTCTTGTCTTGCAGTGCTACTGAGTTAATATACAAATTGGTTTACTGCTTTCCCTTTCAAATGAAACAAAATGATAAAATAAACATGCAGACTAAAAAGGACTTTAATCTATTGACACATTAGTCACAGCTATAACAAAATTCATGCTCATTCATATTTAGCTTCAAATTATACCCTAGGTTCAATGACCATGAAACATGTTAGTGCATATTTGGCATTTGATTAGAATTACTGACCTTTTTAGAACCCTGCTTTTCCACTGTTTGTACAAAGAGCCTGCCTAACTATTTTCAGTGCATTTTATTTTTCTCCATTTCTTTTCAGTTACTAAATACCATAAGAAATTCAAAATGGGGAAAATATGGAAAATAATGATGAACAACAACAAAGGGAGCCAAACTCCAGGCTCTTTGCACTTAGAGGAGTAATCTGAATGAAAGTCAGTAAATTATAAGGGGAGCTTATTTCAATAAATACAAAGCCAGTCACTATATGCTACTTGATCAGAATTCCCAGAATTCATTGCATGTCCATCTGGTAAGTGAAGAAGAATACATACAGTCAGCATTCAAACTCAGTCAGACACGATGCATTTTTCCAACACGATTTTTTGTCAAAAGCTATAACAAAAGGAAGCAGACCTTACTCTGTGAAGTTAATACTGAACATAAATGTAGTCCTACAAAGGTCACTGCAGAGACTGTAAACCAACAATTGCCTATAGAACAAAATAGATTCAGAGGTAAGAACAGCCATCATGATTGAAATCAAGTTGCCTTTTAGCATGCTGAGAGGGAACAATGACACCAATGGGCAAGTAAAATCAAACAAACAAAAACTAAATGTATCTAAATGATTCTCTTGTAGCCAAAGAATTGATCCATGTGGGTACTGATGATTGGAGATCCGGATTTTCTGTTTCCCACGGGAAAATGGAGAAAACCACGGATTCCCTGTTTTTAAGCGGAGAAAACGCAGATTTCCTTTTTAGCAGAGAAATCCACAGATTCTCCGCTTTTAGAAAGAGCTCTTTCAGGCTGGCACTGTTCCAGCCTGCTAGAGCTGACTGCAAAAAGAGCAGGAAACTCCCAGCCCTGGCCGGAGGGGGAAGGGGAGGGCGGGGCCTGAGCCTCTGAGGCAGCCAAGGCTGGGCTCAGGCTCACACTTGCCCTTCGCCCCTGGAGCAGGGAGATAAGTGGGGCTTGGGGCAGGGCTGGGGAAGATGGTTGGGGGCTGAGGGAGTGGCAGGTGCTGCCAGCCCCAGGCAGCACACCACAGCTGGGAGCAGGGCCAGGGGTGAGGGCAGGGGTGCCCCTCTGTGGGGGCCTTTGCAGGCAAGAAATGCAGGGCGCACTGTGGTGGTGCCTGCCATGTGTGGGCCACATGCATGCTGCCCAGCTGCCTGCCCAGGGGAGGGGGAGAGGGAGGCCGGTGTTGGTGTCACTGGGCATAACCCTGGGTAACTCAGAGGGATGGAAGACCACGAGTGTCGAGGAAGTCCTTCTGCTCCAGGCTCAGACGAGCCAAAGCCCCCCCTTTGCCCAACCTTTGTAACCCTTTCTTTGGCGCCTGCAATCTCCTGTCCTTCTGGAAAGCAGGCGAGCTAAAACTGTTATCTGTGGAATGCAAGGGCACCGCTCAGAGAGAGAGGGGAGGAGGGAAAGGGGAGAAAGAGGGGGGCCAGCTGCTGGAAACTCATTGACAGTGAAACTGACCGGGGTATAAAGATCTCGCTGTTGCAGGGTTAGGTGGGCAGGATTTGAGACTATACAGTCTCCCTGTGTCTTTTACTTGAGCTCAAATAAACTTTGTCTGCTTCTCCCCCAGTGTGTTTATTTGGCACGACGCACACCGGGCAACGAACCCAATTGTTGCCTCCCTCGGGCACCTTGTGCCCGCAACACCGGCATGGAACTGGAGCACAATTTCATGGCCAGTTCTGCAGGTACAGTGAGGAATAGGGGTGTAGGGGGAGCGGGGGCTTGGGCTCACACATGGCACTGCCACTTATCTGGAGGCCTGTGATGGCTGTGATAACTGCTGCATACAAAACCTCCTGATTCTGCTGTGGAGCTGTGCCTGGAGCTGTGCAGCCACTGGCAGTGGCACGGCACAGCGCGGGGGTGGCTGGGCAGTACGCAGCCACTCCTATCCCCACCACTACCCCATGCCGCACCACTGCCACCGGCCACAGAGCTCCAGGCATGGCTCCACAGCAGCAGAAGGAGGTTTTGTATGCAGCAGCAGTCACTGCTGGCACAGACGGCCCCACAGGTAAGTGGCAGCAGCTGCCCATGCCAGTGGTGACTGCTGCTGTGTACAAAATCTCCTGCTGCCGCCGCAGATCCATGCTCAGAGCTGTATGGCTGGCAGCAGCAGCACAGCACAGGGTGCTGGTGGGGATGGCTGAGTGCTGCCCAACCACCACCATGCTACTGCTGCCACCTGGTGGCCGGCCACACAGCTCCAGGCACAGCTCTGTGGTGGCAGTGGGGGGGCTTTGTAGGCAGCAGCCATCACTGCATTCACAGGCCTCCAGGTAAGCAGCAGTACTGTGTGCTCCAGCCACATGCCTCCCTCTACCCCTCTGCTGCCCGCACATGGCAGGCACCACCCCACCACACCCCACATCACTTGCCCACAAAGCCCCCGAAGAGGGACACCCCTGCCCTCACCCCATGACCCTGCTTCCAGCTCTGGTGTGCTGCCTGGGGCTGTAAGCATCCCTCATTCCCTCAGCCCCTAACCTTCTTCACCAGCCCTACCCCACATCCCCCAAGCCCCACTTACCTCTAGGTTCCAGGGGTGAAGGGCATGGCTCCGTGATGGCAGCACTTGCCCTCAAAGCCCCCGCACCCTGCATGTGGCTGCCACCACCCCACACCGCTGCGGAGCTGTGCAGCCAGTTGCATGGCATGACACTGCATGCAAGCCCCCCATTTCACCCCCATCTAGATGGCACATATGTGGCCCACACACAGTGGATGCCACTGCACTGCTGCTGCCCCACCCTGCACCACTTGCCCATAAAGCCATGCAGGTAGCCATGGAATGGTAGCACAGGGTTCAGTGGCAGAGTTGCAGTGGTGGCCTCTGTGTGCGAACCTCCTGTCAGGCTGGCTGGCATGTGTGTGGCCCACAGAGTGGCACCCCTGCCCTCACCCCTTGGGCCCTGCTCTTGGGAGTGGGCACAGGGTCACACTCCCCGCCTTCATGATCTACCCCCCAGCACCTTCCCTTTCCCCTGCCCTTTCCCCCCCACTCACACTTACCTGATGGGGTGGGTGCCAGTGTCTGTGTCTGCATGTCTGTGAGTCTGAGGGGCTCTTGCAAGGGGCATCAGGAGGGCTGCTGAGACTGTGGG
>NW_017728948.1:49729970-49770916 GCF_001723895.1 Crocodylus porosus
CGGTGCTATTTCCTGCCAAGGCAGGGGGTCGGACTAGATGATCTACCTAGGTCCCTTCCGACTCTAGCTACTATGAAACTATGAAACTATAAAGTTCACACTTTCTGAACAGATTCATAATCTTTTTATCCCTTCTCTTCCATAGATGTTAGGGTCAGAAGGGACCTAAATAGATCATCGAGTCCAACCCCCTGCATAGGCAGGAAAGAGTGCTGGGTTCAGATGAACCCAGCCAGATGCCTATCTAACCTCCTCTTGAAGACCCTCAGGGTAGGGGACAGCACCACCTCCCTTGGGAGCCCATTCCAGATTTCAGCCACTCTAACTGAAGATGTTCCTCCTAATGTCCAGTCTAAATCTGCTCTCTGCTAGCTTATGGCCATTATTTCTTGTAACCCCCAGGGGCGCTTTGGTGAGTAGAGCCTCACCAATTCCCTTCTGCACCCCCAAGATGAATTTATAGGCAGCCACAAGGTCACCTCTCAACCTTCTCTTGTGGAAGCTGAAGATGTCCAGGTGCCCTAGTCTCTCCTTGCAGGGCTTGGCCTGCAAGCCCTTAACCATATGAGTGGCCCTTCTCTGGACCCTCTCCAGGTTATCCACGTCCCTCTTGAAGTGTGGCACCCAAAACTGGACGCAGTATTCCAACTGCGGTCTGACCAGAGCCCGATAGAGGGGAAGTATCACCTCCTTGGACCTATTTGTCATGCATCTGCTGATGCATGATAAAGTGCAGTTAGCTTTGCTGATGAGTCTCTTCTTCCAGACTTCCTACCAAATTCTATAGCTTCCATCAAAATATGAAATTGCAATTAAAATTACTCTTTTCCCCTCAGGTTTTTCTAAAATAGCACCTTGTATCACCATTCTCGTATTGTGGGTTATTCTTTGATGTTAATTTATAATAGTTCAAAAAAACATAAGATTTTTGCAACAATGGGTACAATAAAGGTCTTTGACTCCTGTTTTACTTCTTGCTTTCACTTTAGACATGAACATGTACGTCTCAAGTATAATAAAACTCAGTATATTTGCTTCAGCATTTTTAATTTTTTTTGTTTCCTCTAATTGTTGACCAGTTCTTCCTACATATCTGTTCTAATCCTTGGACTGGAAAAAAGAGTTTTCAGAAAAAGACTTCAAGAAAATTAGAAGAGTTTTCCCTCTCTTCTCAGAGAAATTAAAGAAAACCCTGAATGTTCTGCCCATTTCAATTTCAGAGACTCAGCTTAGTATGAGGATACGAAGTCTAGAAGATCAAAAATGATGACAGCATGCTATCTTAACAGGCAAGAATTAACAGAATAAAGCAACCGACCTTTTGCTGATTTACCATCATCTTGCCAAAGTGCTTCCAGTAAGTGTTCAGTAATCTCCCCTCCTCTCCCTCTACCTCTGGATGTCAAGCAAGAGCTTTTAAAAATTAAAATATTTAGCAATCTTTGATGTATCAATGCGCTAACAAAATTTCTAAAATGTGGCTGCTCTCTTTGCCAGGTTATTTTTAAAGTCTGAAGAGTTGGATCACATTGACATGACAATAGAAGACGTTTTAGAACAAATCAATAAATTAAACATTAATAAGTTGCTGGGACTGGATGGCATCCATGCAAGAGTTCTGAGGGAACTCAGATGTGAAATTGCAGACCTGCTGGCAATAGTATGCAATCTATCATTACAAATGGCCTCCGTGCCACAGGACTGGTGGATTACCAACATAACACCCATCTTCAGCAGTGATCTGGGAAGCTATGGATCAGTAAATCTCACTTCCATCACTAGGGGAAAAGAGATAGACATATTTGGGACATTTTAAAGAATGTTCAATAATAAGATATGTAAAAAAACAGTTTTGGTGGACCCCAGGCAATGCAGTGGCCAACACGACACCACATTGAGTAGAACATTCATACACCTGCATGTATAAGAACAGGGAAACAAGGTCCAGATAGTGATGACTGGTGAATATGACTTCTGGTCCCAATGGTGTGATAAGAATGATAAAAAGGCAACAATGGAGACAATATTAGGCAACAATGGAGACATCATGATGAGCAGCAGTGGGACATCATTTTAATTGTGGACAAGCTTTTTTTGAGCCACAGGAAGTTTTAAAAAAGGATTTGATAAGAAAGAAAAACTGAGATTTCTCTCAAGTGCAAGCAGGAACATGGGAAAAAGCATAAAAGGTGTCTGAAAAATGAACACATGGGAAGAATGGAATCCAAAACCATGGTCTAATGAAAGGCAAAAGTCAACCTCTTGATGCTGAATGAGGGATGATAGGTAGGGGAGGTGGAATTTCCTCGGAAGGGCCCTGGAAGTGAAGACAAATAGCTTATATTTGATGCAACAGAGAAGGGAGACCCTATGGAACAATGCAAAGAAAGGGTGACAGTCACAGAACTGGGCTACAAAATATATCTTTGCCATGCCACTGAATGCTCAGGAGTAGGGAAAGGTTGTATTTGTTAAGTTCAGAGAAAAGGTCATTGAACTAATTATGATTTGAGATTATAAGAATCTATATAAAAGTTTCACTTGGATGAACAGATAAGAGAAGCTATTGAGATTTTATACAATAAGAATTGACAATATTTAAATTTTCTCTTGGTCTTCAGATCCAGGCTGTCTTTAAGACAGTTATGTTACACACAGCGACTGTAAAAGGGCAAGCTCGTAGCAAAACATTAAGAGCTTTATTTCAGCCTGCTGAGCTTTAGCTGACAGTGAAACAGCTATAAGGAACTGCCAGAAAGATAGGCCAAGATTTTACTTTGGATAGAAAGTAACAGGTATGGATCAGAGAAGCAAATCCAAGTCACATGCCCAGGGTTGGCAGCCAGGGCTGGATACAGGCATGAGCGAACTGGGCAGCCACCTGGGACCTGGACAGAAAGTGGGCCTGAAAAATGGTATTTTTTTCCGTTGTCTGATTATTATCATCATCATCTCTGGCAAAGGGGGCCCGATACTAAAAGTTGGCCTGTGGCCACTGGGAGTCTAGGTATGGTTCTGTTGGCACCTAAACATGTCTGTGGATGAGATGCCCAGAGATGAACTGCAAAAGGCAAAAAGGAGACCATGGGCAGAGATCAGTAAGTTTTCTAAAGAAAGAGGATAAAAAGGTATAAATAATACGTATATCAGCACTTTTGAAACCGACAAAATATTGAAAATGATAGAAATACCGATGTCTTCTCTGTCCTGCTGTTCTATGATCCTATGATTTACATGTATATCATGATCACACAAAAAAACCTACAAAAAAGTTTTCAGCTGGGTCCCCTATATCATACAACTCCATATCCCACATGCTCTGAAACTTCTTCAGGAAAATTTGTCTAGAGAACAGGAATGCCTTGATATCTTCAACCTCTGATACTTTGGCAATACTCTGGCCCATGAATGTTGTTGCTTCAGCAGTGGACACTATGAGCCAGGTCTTCAGCTGATAACCATACTGACATCAATGCATGGCAGAAACATGTATGTCAGGTTACATTAACTGAGGGTTTAGACCCATTTTTTTGCACCAATTATCCAAAAGTGGTTTTAGACATAAAAACCTATGCAATCTATTCTTTAAGCTATTCTAAATAAAATCAACCATGAGTTGGTAAACTATACGAGATTTAGTATGGTGCCAGAACATGAAGTTGTCCTGGTACAGAGTACTAAAAATCTGTGCCTGCAAGGCCCCTGCAGAAAAAGGTTAAAAAGATATAAATAATGTGCGTATCAGCACTATTGAAATAGCCAAAGTATTGGAAATCTACAACCCAACATCAGATATCCAGGTTGTAGCCATATTGGTCTATAGGCAAAAGGAATCAAAACTCATGGCAGAGGTGATATCTTTTATTAGACAACTAAAGTATTTGCAAAAAACAAATCTTTATTTGCAAGTTTTTGGACACAGGCACCCTTCGTATAGAAGATTGCAAAGACTGTAAGAGTTCTCCTAAGTAGAAATGAAAATTCATAATTTCACAGGAGCAGCAGGTGCAGTAAAGTCTCCTATTTGGAACAGTTCATTTTGTACAGATTAGGCTCAGAGAAAAGTTGGAAAAGTCTTTTTACCTTGAAGTTGTCTGGCAATAAGCAGGATATAGAATCAACCAACCCAATCATCAACCCAATGTCAGAGTGTTGATAGATGGCACATATGAATTGCAACCATTTCATACCAGACAGTATACAATATTTTGTTTAGCACAACTACTGTAAAACCATGAGTAGACCCTTAAGCATGTTAAGAGATGATTGCCCCGATTGTCAGCTATTGCTGAAATTTATATAGAGCTGCTTAGGAGAAGCATGCAAAGACGCTTTACCAATTCCAGATTATCTGTGCTCTAATTCAGTCTTCAAAAAATAAGATGGATGAGATGTTCAGAGATGAACTACAGAAGGCAAAAAGGAGACCATGGGCAGAAACTGGTAGATCCCCACAGAGAAAGGATAAAAAGGTATAAATAATAAGTACATCAGCACTACTGAAACAGCCAGAGTTTTGGAAACCCTGGAAATAATGATATCTTCTTCAGTCCTGCTGTTCTATGATCCTATGATTTACATGAACAACGTGATCACACAAAACACACAAAACAGTAAAGGGTGAATTGTCTAAAGGATGTTTTAGCCCACTCCTTCACCATTCCTGGTCATGCCCATTGAGCCAGTCACATAGGTAAAATAAGAGTAATGGGTCGGGAATGTCTATACTGGCTCCACCTCACTGAAGAAATGAATGGATACAAGCTTATAATCACTTTACGGTAGCAATTAGGTGCAAAGCAGCTACAATGTGAGAATTGGACTAATACGTTTCAAGTATTATCTAATACCTTATACATAAAAGTGTGCCTAGATTCATATTTGTTCCATATTATGCCTATTTATGAGTAGTTATAAAGTCAAGCATATTAAATTTAAATACGCTAATAGCAGATGGGACAAAACCTGGGATCCTAGTTTTCCCTGATAAAAAGCGACTGCCAATTTTTGAGTTAAAAAAAGTAACCCAAAACCCACATTTTCCCATGATTAAAATGAAACACTACTAATACACAGATATATAAATCTATAGATAGATAGATAGATATAGATCTATCAGGTTACTTTTTTTAACCGGAAATTTGGGGATTTTTTATTTATCAGAGAAAACCAGGATCCCTGGACATAACAATGAAATAGATTTCAAAACAAAAGAAAAATCAACTGCCAGACTTACTGGCAAAATAGTAATATTTACTCAACTTCTGTACATAATGTTTTATCCTTTTACAATAAGACTGGTAGAAAGGCAATACCTGTCCTGGCAGGACTAAAGGCACATAGAGTGGAACTACGGGGTGCTGACCTTGTTGGTCATTCAAAAATAGGAAAAAAACTATTATTTCTTTATTTCTAATCTTTTAACTCTATCAAATTATAGTATAGGGGGACTCATGATTTGAAATGGGAATGTTTAATGTGAGCACTTTAGCTTGGGTAAGAACTCTGATTATTGGATAACAATGAAAACCTGTACCTGTATCAGTTACCCTAAGTGCATTTTAGAAGCCTTTCCTCTTTCAAATAACCTTTATTCTAATAGTTAAATAACATTCAATTCTTCTTCAGAGAAATGCCCTAGGAAATGTGCTGGCAGTCACTGATCCAATATTTTCCCTCTATTTAAACAAAACATAAATGTAAGTTTAAAGATGACAGCATGCAGACATACATGCAGGTAGCTGCTTGAACTTTCCTTTCTTAAGATTAATAATGCATTCTTTTCATCAAGAAAACTACCTAACTGAATTAGACAACTAAAAACAAGAGGCCATTACTAGACTGTGATTCATTCAAATAAGATATGCAGTCATTATGGGCAAGCAACATCAGACCCCCATATATAGACAGGGTATGTTCTTACAGGGAGAAGTGGATAGATAGACTATTTAAATCACTATTTATGGTCTTGCTCATTGTTTGATTAAATAAAAGAAAAATGGATATCTCCTTGTGGCAGGGCATTGTTGGTACCTGCCACTTTAAGGGCCAAGCCAAGCAGCCAGCAGGTGATTGACTGTGGCAGCCATTTTAGATCCCTGGCTGCCTATATAAACAGGACAGTTCAGTGCTGGCAGGGCAGGCAGTAACATTGCCTGGCTGAATGCAACATCCTGTGGGTAAGGGCAAGAGCTGTAAGGGATGGTTTGGAGGCTCCTGGTCCTGGGCATGACCTAAAACTGCACCCTGCTGGGAGTGGGTGGCCTGGTGAGGCTCTCAGTGGTGCAGGAGCCCCCAGGAAATGCCAGGCCAGTTACCACCCCGGTGAAAGGTGGGTAGGGGTGCCTTAACCCCCTTTGGACGGGTCATGTATCATCAGACCAGGGTAGGCCAGGAAAGCTTTGGGAAGCACCTAAGTCTGCTGGGGAAGTGACCCCACAAGGCCAGGCATGCTTCCAGAAGCATCTGAGCTGGGAATGGGGAACCCTGATCCCTAAGTGCAGGCAGGAGGTGTAAACCCAACTGAGGGACTCAACTGGTCAATGCTGGAGTCAGGACTGGAAGGGTCAAGAGAGCCAGGGGCCCACCACAAGGGATGCCCATGATAAGCAAAGAAGCTTGGGGTCCCAACTGGCCTAAGACAGGGGCAGGGCTTATACAGAAGCTGAAGGTCCCATAATTGGGGCCACAGCTAATGGGTGAAGCAGAGAGTTGAGCTAACTGCCTGAGATGCCATCTGCAAGGTTTAGGTCACTGTGTAGGGGTGGAACAGAGCCACAGATAGCACCCCCCCCCCCAATATCGGAGTGCAAAATGGGCAACCTCCTGCCTTAATTAACAACATAATTAATTACAACAAGGCATGGCAGGAGAGTCAGGTGGATGGCATGCCCAGAGGCAGGTGAGAAACTAGCTCTGTGGCTAGTCAGGGACCCCTACTTTGCGTGTTGAAATTTTTAAAGACTACACATGCACTTTGATGTGCATGGGCACCCGTACACACCACACATTTTAATTGTCATTTAATTAAAATAGGTTTATAAAATTTAACCTTGTTTATTTTGGAGCATTGCATCTGTATTTACATGCACTAGGTTTTCAAAGGAATTAAGCCAGGTCTCTGGCTGGCACCACAGGAAAGAGGGATGGTCCAGTGCTGCCTCCCAAACCAGGCTCCCCCAACACACCCTGTGCTTACGCCCTGCCATGCAGCTGTGAAAGCAGAGAGCTGGCAAACAAGGAAAAACAATGTGGAAGCAATTCAAAAGTGATAGCAACTCAAGGTGGGCGAACTACAAAAAAATCATAGCACCATCTGGTGGACAATGAGACTCATTTCACATCTTTGAGTGCCTTTGTATGCAACAAATCCATGGACGCACCACTTTAATTCCCAGCAAGCCAAACTAAACTACATCCCAGGAGTTTTAGTTTAATGCACAAAAAAGACTTTTAAAGCATCACAAAATCCTGCTTATGCAAACAGACGCATAGTTGCAGCACATGAAAGGGCAAAAACTGTGGTGTGTACATGAGCCCCATTAGCCTATTTTAAAGTGCATTAAAGTGTCATTTCAAAGCATGCTATTTAGTTAATGTGCATTAAAATAAGCTAACACACATTAAGTATCACTTTAAAATGTGCTCTTTGATGCGTATTAAAACAGGCTAATGTACATTTTCCTAGTACCTCACAATGGATATACACAAGAAGGGAAGCTGTTCCAGTGGGCTGGATTTCCAGTGCATCAGAGCAGACTCACTTAAGCAAGTCTGCTAGTACATAACAATTACTGTTCTTTAGCAGCCTCCCAAGTCTTGTGCATCAGCATCCCTACACTTCAAAATGGCCCCAGGGATGCTTTATCTAAAGCTCATTTCATGAGCTTTAGATAAAGTGCCCCCACTGCCATTTTGAAGCACATTAATACACCTGAATGGAGCTGTTCTAATTGAAGTGCCCCCTCACCCACTGGAGCACGTGTATCAACACCTGGAGGTACTACATTTAATACATGTGAACTAAAGGGCTTTAATACATGTGTAGATGTGCCTTTATTGAGTATCCTATACTCCCTGAGCAATTTTTCTTGATTTGCACAAAGAATAAGGACCAAACTCAACTTAAATTTCCCTGTTCTTATTCTTTTACTATAGCATATTGTTCTATTTTTATCTATTTAGTGTCATACATTATGTTTGTTTCAATTTTATTTAAATTGGTAGAATAGATATATTTATTTATGCTTTTACCAATACACTTATATTATATAATTTGTTATACTATATCTAATTCTATTGTCAATTTTATTGGTTTAGTGAAAGCTGTAAATAAACTACTACCACTGCAAGGCATACATATTGTTTCAGTGAATCCAAATGTACATGTAACTAAGTCAAAGAACTATTAATCATATATAATGCTGACAGGCATCAAAATACATAAAATTAATCTTTCCTAACCAAAAAAAAGCAAACTGGAAAAATGTAGTATTGGGCTCAATTTTAAAAAAGAAAAGAAAAGAATGCTTGGACTCTTAAAGCCAAGAGAGTGTTCCAGAACTGAGCAAATGTGTGCACTTTTGATCTGATATAAGAAAAGAGCATTTTGAGAAACTCTTTTCTGAAAGCAATTACAGATGTGCATAAAATATGCTCAGTGAAGCCACACAGGTGTTTTAGGTTCAGTGTACTAAGTGTTTATACACTTTAATTCTTATTCCTGATAAAATCACAAATATGGGCACATGCTTATTCTCCATTTCTCTGACATCTCACTATGCCAGGTTAAAAGACCCTTTTTACTATGGCATGATCCCCTGAGAGAACATTGCACTCCAACTTCCAAGTAAAGCTGCAAGGACTGGTCTACTGCAAGTGCCTACAAAGTTCAACTCAAAAAACGATCATGAGCCAAATCCTGAGGGTTCCATTTGGTCCCAATATCCAGTGGTGAGTTGCTGTGCTTGGACTGTCTTCTGATTTCTATTTGTGTCTCTTGTATAAGACAACATTCACTTTTTTAAGAGCAGACTTGGGGCACTATGGCATGCAGGTTTTATTTAATGTGTTGACTTTTCCCATTTTATATTTCAACTCTTCCTCAAACCCCTCACTGGGCACCTCTGGCTAGACTACCCAGTGCAGGGGAGAAAAGACTCCTGCTTGTCAGGGACTTTAAACCCCATGCCAGGCAGATCTGACCAGGCTGCCAGATCTGGCAGTATCTGTTCCCTCATGCCAGTCAATCTACCCGGAACTGCTGGATATGGTCCTTAATATCCCTGTAGAAGAAGCAAAAGACTACCTCCTGCTGGAATCCTCTCCTCCCCCAATGCCTAGCTGCTTGGTGTGGGGTTTCAACAGTCAGGTAATTGTTATCCCCAGCCTGGACAACCTCAGGTCTCTAACCTGGGACTGTCCAAGGCTAAAATACTGTCCAAGACTGATGACTGTATACTTTGACAGCCCCAGATGAACTGGACATGGGACTGTCTGGGATTGGGGCCAACAATTAACTGACTGTTGGCCTCAGTTCCTGGACAGCTCTAGTTCTCAAATGGGACCTGGGACAGTCTGGCAGGGCTAACAATCAGTTGATTGTTGGCTCTGAATGTGGCAAGTAGTAATGGCTGTATTGGAATCTGATCCCCAGTTCCAAAACCCAACTCCTGACATGCACGTGTGGCATAGCAGGAGACCCAACTGTTGGGATCAGGGATCATATGTCATTGGACTATTAAAGAATATGTGCCAGGGGCTTGAGTGATTGCAGAGTTAAGCCTTTACTCCCTACAACTGATGCAGACTGCTCCTTCTTTCCAAGTATCACTTTTCATTCTAACTGGTTAACTTGCACCCATTGCATAGGTTATTTTGTACCCATTGCAGTTAATTCAGTAAACCATCCAACATCTCAGTTATAAATGCAATTAATGCATGGAGTATTACCATGTCAGTACAGGATTACTGAATACTTGAAGCGATTGTATCTTTTGACCATGATTATTTCTATATCTGGTGTTTTAACATACATTTATGGGACTGTAAATTAAAATAATCTTAACAAACATTTATTTTCACTAAAAGCTAAAAAATATGTTGTCACTGTAATTTATCATGCTGTTCTTTGGCTGATCATTTATGCTTCTTGGCATGGCTGGCTATTTCAGTGTCCTTCTGGGAGGACAACTTGGCATGCCACTTCCAGCTTCTTTTTAGGCTGAGGCCTGCAAGATTTTCCTTTCCTCACCAGGACCTTACTTCTGGTCCCCCTTCCAGGTTGTTCTCATCTCCCCACTCAAGTTCTGCCCTGTCAATCAGTGTCAGCATGTGCTCATAAAGCATGTACATGCTGAGGCCTGGGTTTCCCCCTCAGTATTCAGTGTTGTCAGTTCTGTCTCCAGCTACCATCCAGACTGCTCTGTGTCCTCCGGTAAGTATCTTCTAGTGGGGGGTTTCTTTTCTCTACCACAGTCACATTCCCTCAGCACTAGACTAAAAGAATATTATATGGAGGCAAGGCAAAATCTGATCATCTATATCTTGACATTTTTACAATACTCCTTCATATTGATGTGTTCAAACCTTACCAATGGTTTATAAATAAATTATTGTCAATGATTACACTTTAGGAATAAAATGGAATTTAAGAGTTAAAGATATTTAAAAGTGACCATCTGCAGTTCAAAATTGTAAGTGATAAAATAAGATGAGAAAAAACTAAACCAGTACTGGCCAGGCCATGCAATGTTTCTAGTGAAATAACATTTTAGATACCCTTTGAGTCTTTGAATTACCAAAACTTTTTGCTACCTTATTAAAAATAATGGTGCTATCCTTCAAAGTGTAGCCTTTAGCTTGCTGCACATTAGTCTTCAATGGATAGCCTACAGAAGTCACACGTCAAAGGTTTCAAAAGCTAAAAAAGGTTCAGAAATGTTGAGAAATAATGAAAAAAATAAACTGTAAGTTCCAGGAATTCATTCCAGTCTAGTCGGCTCCTGCATATACATAACTGCATTATACAAACATAAAAAGAGGAATAAAATAGTGCCATCTTAATTTACATGCAAGTAAAATAAACCACCATTAAAATAAAAGTAGATCCAAAACTACAGGTTACATAACGGATACAAAAGTGTGAGAATCAACCAATAAAATTTTGGTAAGATCCCTGCATCCATTTTAATAAATTGGACTATTAAAAATGTGTTTTGTTCAGTCATGATATATACATGCCTGTAATAAGACCAGATCAGAGTTCTTGGCCCAGCCACTCACAATCAGATCACAGAATCATAGAATCAATGAGTCGGAAGGGACCTAGACAGATATTCTAGTCCGACCCCCCGCCATGGGCAGGAAGGAGCACTAGGGATGGCAGAGGTCATAAGACCCCAGCCAGGTGCCTATCCAGTCTCCTCTTGAAGATTTCCAGGGAAGGTGAGAGCACTACCACGCCGGGAAGCCTAATCCAGGCTCTGGCCACCCTTACAGGGAAGTAGTTCTTCCTAATATCTAACCTAAACCTATCCTCCCTCAGCTTGTGGCCATTGTTCCTCATGACTCCAAGGGGGGCCCTGGTGAACAGACTTTCCCTGAGTCCCTGCTGCTGGCCCCTGATAAGGTTGTAGCCAGCCACCAGATCCCCCCTCAGTCTCCTCTTGCGGAAGATGATTAGGTCAGTTGATACCTGAGGCTGCAGAGAAACAGGTGCCACCTGCAGTGAGTCCAGATCAGTGCCCTCGGTCCACCTAATCCTAGTGGGGCAACAGGGTATCCAGTCCCCTGCAGCCACAAGTAAAAGACCTCACTCCTCTAGCCCTTGAAAGCTAGACCCAGTTGAAAGTACCATCTGGGCAAAGATTTAGGTTCTTGTTTCTGACCCTCCCGTGCTTCCTAGCATTACTTCTGAGATCTCTAATCTTCACCCTTGGCTCACCCTGACTTGGCTCTGGTTTCTCATTTCAGTTCTGACTTTTGGTATACTCTAACTCCAGCTCTTAACTTTGGTATACCTGCCTCTGGCTGTGGTTTACTCTGACTTGGCTCTGGCTCCTGATTTTGGGTTGGACTCCTGGTATATTCTGACTCCAGCTCTAAACTCTGGCATACCCAAACTACAGTTCTGATTCTGGTATAGCCTGACTTGGCCCTGACTCTTGATTCCAGGTTGGATTCCTAGTTTATCCTGACCTCATCACCAGGTACTGGCTCCCCCTGACTCTAGCTTTGAAACACTGGCTCTCTGGGAATCTGACCCTTGGACTTTGCCCACGTATTAGGTGGCCTCCCCTGACCACTCATGGTCTGGTTCATAACAGGGCCCTAGTGAAATAATTGACCAATCTTATTAAAACCATATCTTATTTTCCCTGCTCCCTGACATTACTTGTATGCCCTTCCACTGTGTAATGTGGCAAGGTAAAATATACAGTTAGCTGTGCTATGAAATAATACACTAATATAATTGTTCTAAATCATGAAACTACCCCTGAATTCCTTTTCCCCCAACTTCTGTTACTTCAGAGGGAGTGGGTAATTACTTCCATGGAAGTTTTGGATGAACAAAGATAGCGGGGCCAGAACATATTTTACATATATGTTAATTAAAAAGCTGTCACATCTCCCTCCAAACACCAAAACACACCAATTCCATAGCTTAACCAAATTTCCAGGGTTCTGTTGCATGAAGCTGAGGCCAAGGAAAGTCTGGCAGGAAAAGGTTGCATTTTCTGCACCATGACACAAAAATGCATTGGGCTAGCAATAAGCTTGAAGAAGAGTGTTATCATGCACCAATGCTCTTCAGAACCAGTTCCAGATATCATCCTAGATAGATAGTACTCATCTGGATGTTGTTGACTGATTCTTCTACCTTGGCTCTACCAGCAGTGTAGATCTTGATGCTTAACTCACTAGTAGAATCACAAAGCAGCCAGGAACTTTGGTCGTCTACAAGACAGAGTCTGGAACAATAACAAGTTAACTAAAGTAAAATTCCATATTTATGAGGCATGTGTTTTTTTCCATTCTTCTATAAGGCTCAGAAATAGAGATGACTTGCACCAAACATACCAAAAGACTACACCACTTTCATATCAGATGCCTGCATAAAATTTTTCAAAGATGGCAAGACAGGGTGGCAAATATAGAAGTGTTAAATCATGCTGGTATATCATTCATGGGAACATTGATTAGTATGAAAAACCCGGGTGGCTTGGTAATGTCAAGTGAATGCTGGATCACAGGTTCCTGAAGAATGTGCTGTACTCTGAAGCTAGAGAAGAGCCTATAAAGAGAAGAAGACTGCTATGCAGATTTCAGGATGCAGGCAAAGATGACTTAACAGCCTTTGGAAGCTCTGTGGGTGACTGGGAAAGAAGTGCAGAATGCTGCTCTGGTTGGCAAAGTCAGCTTGCAGATGGATCAAGGAACTGAGAGACAGATTAGATCAAGTTTTGTGATGATCGGCATCAGAGAAGGAAAAAATATACTGAGATTCAGAGCATTGCTAGTACATAGGTGTGTCCTACCTGTGGGCAGGACTGTCACTCATTGGTGCATACACTATACTCTGTAAAGAATAATGATGCCAATTGACACAAAAACTCATCCTAGGGCAGAGATAGCTAGTAACATGCACAGATGTATACAGATCAATTAGGTAAAACACCTTCACAGAGATGCATTCAAGATTGTAATACACAGAATTTTTACTATCAGCCCCAGAGTGGCTTTGCATCCCAGCCTCCTTCTTGTATGAGAGCAAAGATGTCCTTCACAGCTCTATGTAGGTTCATGCAAATGACCTGATAAGTGACCTTCTTTGGGTACAAGAATTAGACTCATAGTGCATATCAGAGCCCAAATTCCATACCAACAGAAGCCTGCACCTTTGTAGTACACATAACAGAAATCATGAAACAATGTACTTATCTGTAATCTGTTGAGACTGTTGCATCACAAAAACCATACTTGCACATTATGTGGAAAACTCTTACGCAAGCACTCAGAGTCTGTGGGTGCCACACAGACCAATGATGTCTGAAACCACCTTCTGTGCAAAGGGGAACAATTAATATGTCCACACAATTTAAACTTTATGCAGACCTTTCCTAAATTAAATACTGGAATCCAGCACCGACAAATTCTTATGAATGTCTTTGTAATAGAGCCAGAGACTCCTGTTACTTTAAGGGACAAGCAGCAGCAGGGAGATCCCCAGGTTGTGGGGAAGGATTGGGGCAAAGCTACTCATTAGGGGCTGGCTGCAGAGGAATAGGCAGCCAGGGAGCCATAGACTAAGAACACATCTTGCAGGGCTAGCAGCAATAAGATGATAGGGCAGGGCTCTTCTGAAACAACCAAGATGCTGCTATGGCAGCTGAGGCCCGATATTGTCTTGGGGACAAAGTGCCTGTTAAAGTGATTAAATGATAACACCTGCGAGGCATAGGCATGGCTACAGGGGAGGTTGGAGGCCGCAAATTTATACCATAAGGGGATTAGTGTGCTAGAGTAGACCATGGACAGGTGGGGAAGGCCTTACCTAGTGTCTAAGGGCAAGCTGGGAATCAGTGGGCTTCAGGAGGAATCCAAAGATTGAGAGTAGACAAGGACTCACTCTGGGACCCTGGAGAAGTCTCCTTTTCTCCCAATAAAAGGATACCAGAAAGCCATATCAGGCAAAAGAAAGAAGGGAGGGTACCTACAGAGCGATAGTAGGGCAGGAGCAACATGGTGACTAGGAGATATCAAAGCCACCCCTGGAGCCCAAATCCATTAGTCTTGCATACTTTCACAGACTTTCTTCATGCCAGGATAAGTGTACAGCAGCCAAAAAGAGAAAAGAAATTAAGAAAAAAAATCAAATATCCTTTAAAATATGTATCCTTGTGTTATGCAATTCAAAACAGAGAGGGGTTTGTATAATGTTACTTTAGAAATATGTTCTATTACAGAAAGAAGCTGCTTACTACATCATGGCACATAAGCAGACTGAACAGTAACAAAGACATCTAGAAAAACCTAATAAACTTTTCAAAAACTTTAATTATAAAAATATTCAAGTGCTATGTCTTCCAGATTGATTGTATAACCATTTTTGTAGAGCAGTAATTTTGTTTCTGCATTGAAAACAATTAAACTGACAATACAAACATTGCTATCATATGTACAAACTAACAAACTAGAAAAGACAGACAAAAGTTTTGCTCCATTTTCTTCTTCAACAACATTTCTTTAGCAACATTCAGTGTCACATGTAATAATAAGTAAAATTCCTGACAGGAAAATTCTGTTATTTCTAAGTCAGCATGTCCCTTCAAATCAGAATCAATTAATTGAATTGAATTAATATATTTTACATGATTAAGACACAACCTGCAGGTGATAGCAGTCAACACAGTGGTTATTGTGGTCAGTTGTAACCCAGGCACTAAATTCCCAAAGTATATTGGCAACGAAAACTGGAAAGTTCCCTCGAGGGAAGAAATAGTGTCTTCAGCAAACTATGCCCTGAGGCATGGAGTAAAGGTGTGGAAGATGCTTCAATAAGGAAAGAAAGAGAGAAACATAATAAAGAGAGAAAGAGAGAACATGAGAGAAGGAGGGTAGCAGAAGATGACAAAAGTTACCAACGCACGCATGCACACACACACAGTTTTCAGGGCACTAAGTTATGTTTTATATGATTTATTCTAAAAGAAGCACGATGATAGGATTACAAATTTATATGAAGTTGTGTAAATGTATTTGCAATCTGACAGCCCTGAGTGGTCAGTAAAATGTATCAAACCAGTAGATTTGAAAGCATGAGCCTCTACTGCCTTATATAAAAACACATCTATTAACAAACAAAAAAAAGTGGCTACAGGCTTAAGAAACCAGGACACCTAGACAGACACAAACCAGCACGTTATGTGGATCTGGGTTACATATTGTGGAAGTAGTACCACCAGACTCCAAGTAAGATGATAATACAGCTCTCAGTATTTTTCAGTGTACACTTTCTCATTAGAATCAGTCATGTTTCTCTTTGCAGTTTGTCACGAGTGCAAGAAACCCCTACAGGTAGAGGAATATGGATGATCAATGAAATGAACCACAAGGACCAACACTAGATTTCTAAACTTCAGTTATTTACTCATGCTTACAGACCTTAATGCACTCTTCTAAGTAAGATAAATATCTTTAGTGCCTCATGCTCCACTTATGATTAAATGATATAGAAGGAAATCAGAATATTTAAATGAAAACTTTTCCCTTGTAATTAGCATATTTTTTTTGAAGAAAGACAGTTCAGTATTTATTTGGCACAAACACTTGAATAACTTGCCTTTCCTACTTCTGTAACACCAGATACTCAAAACAATCCCATACCTACTTATGAGATCTAATAGAATATGAGACCCTGGGATCTAAAACAGAATTGGGAATTGGACACCTTAATACACTTGTCTTTTTTAAACTTCTAGCTAAACTCACATAGTGAAATCATTTGTGTTTCCCTGGTGCAAGAACTACACACATTAGAGGGGATTTAAGTGTTACATTTCCTGGCTGATCTACACCTGAAATATCAGTTAACTATGTGTGTCAAAGTGAGATACTATCCTTAATGAGAAACTGTCTGATTATAACTAGCACACCTATGCTCCCGTGACACATAACTGGTCACCACCAGTAATAAGGCATAACAAAGTCCTCCTTCTGATGGAATTGCATAAAAATATTGGTTCAGACTCTAGAACTCCTTTGGAACCAACCACTTCCAAGAAAATTACCAACCTGCATGGGAAAGGGCATTATGCTTCCAGCCCACAGTTTCCCTCTTAACAATTTGAGTTTGTCACTTTTAAAAATATTTTAAAAACCCTGGAGACACTTATTTGCATATTCATAGAAATACATTAATAAATTAACTAATATACTTTATAAAACTGTTAGTTACCCATGTTATGAGTCCCCCTTTTTATCCAGGTTACTTTTGTCCAAGCCTAGTGAAAGTGGTTGCTTTCTGTAAAGGACAGAGTAAGAAGTTGGAATTGGACCATATTTTAATTTGCCATGTAGTTCTCTGCTAATTTGAAAAGATTTGAAGAACAAAGGGTGTATCTGAAAAGGTGGCTTTGTTGGTGCTGTTTGTTTGAATCAGGATTTGTCTGTCACTAATCTTATCAGATTTTCCTTTATCTAGTAAAGGATCTATTTATTTTACAGATAGCAGGGCACCCTATTAGTACCTTTCAGAAATTAAATGGGATGGTTATTTTAATTTCATAGTTGTAGCTGAAGTAATATTTGACATGGGTCAGAGTGGAACACTACTGACCTTTATATTGATGAATGTTGCTTATGTGAGTAATTGTTTAATAGAATGAGTAAATAGAACAGAACCTGGCCTTGAAATATAAAAGGCAAAAACATACTGACAGTCCCTTCAAGGCCATATTTTCATACCCCTATTGCATTACGTAGTACCCTGTGCCACTAAGTAGATTTACTGATAGAAATAGGACTATACCTGGGATAAAAAAATACCCATTTTAATAGAAACAATCCATCATAGTGGCCTTCATTTATACTATATGCTACAGTCAGAAATCTTTGCAAGTAAGAATGTTGAAATATTAAACAAAAAATGCAGAGAAAAGAAAAAAAGAAAGATTGCACATTCAGAAAAGAGACCAACTGCTAAAATATTTGCTAGCAGTCTTGGGCTCTTTCAGCAACATTTTTAACTGCTGAAAATATCTAACAAGATCAATATTGGTTGAATGCATTACTTGCTATTTCCAAAGTCTCTCTAATCAACATTTGCTCACAATTTCATTATAGAAAATTACAACAATAATCGGGTGGGACAATCCCAGCCACCCAAACCCAGTCTTCTCACTTTTCTACTCTGTATCCATAAGAGTTCAAACTTTCCAAAATGTCCTGAACTCACACCTTCTTCTTGTCCTACTGCCCCCCACCTGACATCTAGTTGCTGGTGACTGTGCACTTTTCCTCCACACCCTAGCAGTTCTTGATATCACTGTTCACTTACGTTGATAATTGGCAGAGGAGTCAGTCTGCACCTCCCTCTAGATAACTGCCTTCCCATATACAGCTTTTTCTACTGCACAGTGCTTCAGAGGCTGCCAGAAAAGGTGGGAAAGTAAAAAGGCAGTGAAAGGAGGTTGTGATGTGAAGACAGATGGGGCAGCAGAAACTTTCTGCAGCTAAAATGGAGAGCTGACCACTTTTCCCCTCTCCATTTTTTCCTGTGCTTTGGCATCCAAGCTGCTTTATATTCACACGTTCCTACACAGCTCAACCAGAGATACAAACTCTTTTTTCTAGAGTCATTAACCTACTGAGATATGCTAGGCCATAAAACACTAAGTTTTCTAATGTGCTCATTGTCAAGGTAAGTAAGCACTCTACACTTTTCCTGCTTCATTTTGCTTTATTGAGAGTTTGTGTGTGCTAGGCTACAATAAAACATTATGTGCAAATACATTTATTCCCTTTAAAATCATTTAAGTAAATTTAACTTTATAAAAGTTCAGATGTTGAATTATAATGTGCCAGTCTTTTACATTATTTAAAAATATACTCACTCGCTGTATGAAAAGGAAGATTGCCATGGATTTGTACAACCGTGCACAAGGCTGAAAGGAACTGACCTCATACCTGATACCCACACTGTGTGACAACTACTAGATGATGAGTGCTGGTTGAGACAACAGCCAGTAGAGATGACACCCTGCAAGGGATGGCATGCACTGAATCCTCATTAAAACTGTCAGCAATATTCTTTCAGAGAAACTCTATGCACATAATGCCAATATTTTAAGTAAACGCCACAAGACCAACTTCAGTTTCAACAAGGGCTGTTATTCATTCTGCCCTGAATAACCTTTTTTCAAACATAACCGACTAAGTCATCAGCTGGTATATATCAATATACTTTTCCATGGAGCAGGTGAAGATCCACCAATATATCTGACTTGAAGAAGCTGACTGAGGCAGCTTGAGAATTGGAAACAAGAGTAAAAAAGATCTCATTTCATAATTTTTTTCATTTCTGTCCCAATGAAAGTGACTCCATTAGCAATAGTTTCATCCCCAAATGCCACCACAATCCTTCCTATTTTTATTTCAGAGGTGCACTGATTAGCACATGATCTTAGCCCATAGGGCTGAAAAGCATACAGATCTTGGACCACATTCTAACGGGACCACTGCACTCCATCCTAAGCTTGTGTAATTCACAAGGCTTCATTGACTTTAATGAACTATATCAATTCAATGCAGCTAACAATCTTCATAGCTCATCACATATTTGTAGTAATTTTTACTGTTTTCAAAACACTTAAAAATAAATCATAGTCTCCAGTTTCTGCCATTAAATTAAAACAGCTTAAGTTTTCAACAGTGTAGATTTACCCAGTAAGCAGGTGAAAGTTCAAGACAACTTAAAAATCATTTGAATAAGAGTATTAACACATGATATTTATGCAATAAACTTTTCAGACACTATTTTCAGGCAATAGCCATAACTTACCATATTGATTGGGTCAACTGGGCCAATGCTGTTAACATAGACACCCGCTTCAATTACTGTGGTTCTCACTAAATAAAACAGTAATCATAACATATACAAATGTAATCAACTTAAATGCTGCATACTTTTACTGTTATTTATAATATTAAAACAATAATAAACTCTCTATATCCGATACAAAAGGGGTAGTCATTTTATAACACAGGCTTTTCACTTGGTACAGAGTATCATGCAATATGGCTCTCATTTTCTTTACATTAAATAAATGTTAATCAACATGTATTTTATATTTCATAATGGAAACCTTATTTCTATTTGGTTCACTTTGAGAATATATGATAAAGAAGGTGGAAGAAAGTAGAATGCTCCATCATCCAAACTCCTACTTGATTCATAAATAGAAAGAAACAATGTTTACAAAAATATGCACATAACAAATTATGGAGTTGAAGAGTGAGTGTATTTATCTTCCACACAGAGTAAATTTTCAACTTCTTCTGTCAACTCTTATTGAAGAGATGTAGGGAAAATAAAATAAGACTTTTAGCCACAGGCTTCTTCTACCCATGTAATTATATTCTAACAAAAGCACACCGAAGTATTATTAATGCCTCTACATCAGCTTGATCAATACGCCACCTCAGACACAAAATTAAAAACTCATAAAGTGAAAGTAATTTAAAGAGTCAGACATTTCTAAAGCTAATTTTTAAAATTCAGTGGAACCACACTCAAGTGTTTGACAAAAATTAATAGCACTGAAGATATCTTCTAACATAAGCTACGTAGAACTGTTCACCATACAGTTGGAGAAGTCACTTAAAACATACAGCTCTTATGAAAGTTACTGTTGTACAGGTGTCAGTGAAAATGTAATAACTTTCTTTTTGCTAGTTTAGAGGGTGAAAATTTGAGACTTGCATAGGCCAGAACTCAACATTAGACAGATTTGTATTTGAAAACCATCAAGTTGCTAACAAGGTTCTTTGGATAAATGTGATATATTTTATTAGACTGACTAAATAGCTGGAAAAATTGTTCTTTGCAAGCTTTTGGACACAAATCAGGTTGCTAAGAACTTTTACTACCATTATCTCATCACCCATTGGAGCAGGGAGAATTAAGAATGACCTTTTCGTTGTCTTTCCCATGATGTGGGAGTAGGTTGGAAGATTTTAAAAATTAAGAATCTCTCTGCCTCTGTGTATGGAAAGGGAAAGAGATTCCAAAAACAGTTCCAATTAAAATGATTCCACTTCCTGAATGATCCAAACAGAGTTTCAACATTTTCACAGAAATTAAGACTAAAGGAGGACCAATGGATTATTTACCATATTTATCCAAATCCAATGATTTTTTCCCATTCAACATGGGGGAAAAATGCTCCTCCCTTATTTCAGTTTTGAGTACAAGAGGAGGAGGGTATGTGTGGAGGGGAGGGGTTCAGCAGCTGTGGCTCTGACTCCAACCCTGAACCTGACAGCAGGGGGTGAGGCAAAAAGGGTGCATGAATAGATTCCAAACCCAGGGTTGGAGGCACAGCCTCAGCTACTGCCTCCCACCACCTGCCCCCTGTAGCCTCTGATCCCTGCCACCCCCACACTGTTCCCTCCCTCAACCACTGCTGTGGCAGCTTACCTTGCAGTCACAGCACCAGCTCAGGCTGGGGCCCCAATCCAGCCCAAGGCATGGAGCACATGCTGCCTCTGGTTCCCACCCAGCCATGATGGCTATGGTGGCAGTTCTATCTTTGGCAAGTGGCAGGGGGGCAGGAACCAGGAGGTATAGTCACCGCAAGTGGGGGGCAAGTGGTGGAGGGATAGATGACCAGGAGCAAAGGTCCTTGCAGTAGCTCATTGCTACTGTGTAGTAGCATTGCTGGGCATAAACCATACAGTGACAATACTATGCAGTAGTAACAAGCTACTATGTAGTAGCATCGGAAAAAAAATGTGACGCAGCAGTACTGTGCAATAACTCCGGTTACTGCACAGTCACTTTGTACCTGCTTATGCAAGTACTAAATAACTGCACAGTCTGCTGCTTGTCTAGATGCAGCCCATAAGTAACAATGCACAGATTTTATGCTACTTCTTAGCCTTCTCTAGTATATTAAAAAGGTTAAACTACTTAAGTTTCTCAACCTAAGGCTTGTTTTCCAACTTCTACTAGCCCTGTTTTGAACTTGAACTTATAGTATTTCCACATCTTTCTTGGAGTGTGAACACCAGTACCATGTACAGAGGTACCTGTTTAGAGGTAAGATAATTTTACAACTCATACAGTACGCTTCTTTTCTTATAACCAAGAATTGCATTACCCCTTTTGGCCTCAGCACTGAAAGCCAATGTTGAAATCCTAAATCCCACCTTTTATCCATGACTTTCCAAGACAAAATCTGCCACTCTGTACTGTAGTATAAGAGTGACCCATACCCTCTGTTCCTAAATGCATTATCTGGCATTTAGCTGAATTACAATGTATCCTGTTGGACTGAGACGGTTCAACCATCAGCAACTTATCCTCCTCGTTACCAAATTATTCTTGCATACAAACACATCTCAGAATAAGATACACACCTTGTTAAAGGCAGAATGGAAAAAAAGAACCTTCCCTATAGTAAATAACTGAATGGCAGCAATAAGGGAACCAAGTCTGTACATTGTTTTGCTCTCTGTGAATCACGAATAGTAGCTACTTTGGGTTTTGCCAAGATGAAGCTTAAGAAGCAGAAACTATTGTTATTGTATTTCCTCACATACAATGTTTACTCCAATTTCCAGCACCTAGTCTTTGGAAAAAGTTGTGTATTGCATGCAAGAAAATATGGTATTCGCTACTCAATGAATCTTTGTGTCATCTGCCAAGCAGTAAAGACTCAGTATCATCAAGAATGTTTCTAAAAGCATGAAATAGTGTTGACTCAAGAATCAATGCCTGTCCAAGCCCAGCAGAAATGGATCCATTCACTAACACCTGACCATAAACCACTGTATTTTGCAAGCTGCCAGTGGGCCACTTTCTAATCCATATAATATTTGTTCTGTTGATTCCACATACTGGAAGCTTTTAAATCAAAATCTCATGTGGCATTAAGTCAAATTACTTAGAAAAATCCTACCATACTATATCAACATAGTGGTCTTTACCAACTGAACCTATAATGAAAAAGAGGCTTGCTAGACAAGATCTTCCATCAAATCACATTGATGATCCTATTCTTACCTCTCATTCTTTATAGAATCATAGAAAATTAAGGTTGGAACGAACCTCAGGAGGTCACCTAGTCCAACCCTCTGCTCAAGGCAAGACCATCCCAAACTAGATCATTCCAGCCAGGGCTTAAAAACCTCCAAGGATGGAAATTCCACCACCTCTCTAGGTAACCCATTCCAGTGCTTTACCAGACACACTGGACATGGTACTCTGGATGTAGCCTCACCAGTGCAGAATAGCAGAGAATAATTACTTCCCTTGATCTACTGGCAATGCTCCTACTAATGCAGTCCAGAATGCTGTTAGCTTTCATGGCAACAAAGGTACACTGTTGACTCATATCCAGCTTATTTTACACTGTAACCTCCAGGTCCTTTTCTGCAGAGCTGCTGCTTAGCCAGTTTGATAGAATCTTTGACAGTATCTCAAACGAACCACTCCATTATTTTAGCTGGTGTCCAAATGAGGCTCCCAGTTTATACTTCTCCAAGTCATCCCTTTCACCTTTCACTCTGGAATTTCCTATTATTTTCCAATACTTGTTAAATTTTAACATTAAATGGGCAGATATATCTTAACTAGTTTCCTCAAGGCAGCAGTGGCCAGGCTTTTTGGAAGGCATGCCACAACTTAAGGTTTAATAACAGTGGTTCAGGTTTAATAGCCATGTTTAAAATAGAGCACATCTTTTAGAAAACAAAACCATTTCTGTTTTAAAGTTACACTGATATATGTTCCAACAATTAATTTCTGTCTAAGTTAAAAATATGGATCTTATGTCTATACTAGATTTGTTTAACTTCAACTTCCAGTAGTTGTTTCATGTTATACCTTTGTCTGACAGGCTACAAGGCCTTTTAGTATCTAATTTCTGTTCCTCATGGAGGTACTGATAATAGTGTGGTCACACCATTCTTTAACCTTTTCCAAGATATGCTGAACAAATTGAGGCCCAACTCTTCCATTAAAAGGCATATTTTAAAATCCTCTAACTATTCTAGTGTCTCTCAATGCCTTCCAATTTTTCAAGCATTGTTGAAGTGCTGATACCAGAACTGGACACATTCTCCTAGTCTTCCTTTACTGGTAGAATAAATGTAACTTAGAAACATTGAACATGGACCTGGAAGGGACTTACTAGCTCATTAAGTCTACTTGCCTGAACCTTGAGGAATAAAGTTAAAATGTACTCATTCAATAAAACAGAATGTAAAGTTTTCAACTTATGAAATAACAAAAAATATCTGCTATAAACTGAGAGATCATAGGTTTGAACTGACTGAGGAAGAGAAAGACCTGGGCATACAGGTGGATCACATTCAGTGCTTGTGTTCCTCAGGTTAGTTGACTTACTAGTTCCTTTATTTTAGCAAATTTTTTCCATTTTAATGAAGAATCTCAGCCACAGACAAACCTTTGTTTATCCTTCTATGATGGTCAGTTTTTCAGTGTCAGTGTTTTTCAGAAATGAGTCCAACAACCTGTAAGTGTGGCCTACACCCTTGATGAATTATTTTTGGCCATATTGAAATGAATATTATTTATCTGCCTTTAGCATATAATTTAAATTACTCTGCATCAGTGACCCATTCTTCTTCTTATTTGATTACATATCACTTGCAACCATGTTTCAGTACCTATTTTATGCTTTCTTCAACGTAATTGAAAAAAATGTTGAAATCCAGTGATTGGCTCTTGCTGCTTCCCACTAGAAACAGACACTTGCTGATGATTCTTCATTTATAAGTGCATTTTGAGATTTATTATTTAACCTGATTTTAATCAATTTAATAGATTGCATGTAGTGTTTGTATTGTTCAAGTTTATTAAGATGTCATGTGGCACCAAGTCAAATGCCACATGGGACTCAAAGTATATTAGATTAATATTGTAGCAGCCAAAATTATGGTCTCAAAAATTATTATGACAGTCTGAAAAGATCATTTTGCCATAAACTCAGATTTATTGGCATGAATTATTATTACTTTCCTTTAGTTCTTTATTATTCAGTTTCTATATGAGCTATTTCATCATCTTCCTTGGTATCAATATCAGGCTGACACAGCTATAGGTCATCCAGTTTGCTATTAGGGCTTTTGTATATGCGACAGGGCTTTAGTCCTCAGGGTTTTATTTTATGCCCCCTAAACTGAAATGGTGGGTTTTCAGTTGGAACCCAGTTTCAATTTTTCTATCACATTACAGTGAGGGGCCCGATCCCTTTTTTTTATTATTATAATTTTTATTTTGGGGGGGGGGCACCTGGGCAGGCTGTTAGTGGGCTGGGTGCTGCCCCAGCTCAGAGGCATTATGCAGCCCAATTCAACTGTTCCCCAAACCCAGGCTCTACTGAAAAAATAAAAAAGGACGGGGCTCTTGCTGCCTCTGCCTTCAGCAGTGAGGAGCCCAATCCTTTTTATTTGCGGGGCCTGCCCACCTCTCCCATTACCAGGGGGTGAGCTGACAGCTGCATTGTTGCAATTTGCAACTTTGCAAACTGAACTACATCTGGTAGGCCTGTGCAATTCAGCTGATTCAAGGGGCAGTGATTTGATTCGGCTGCTGCCAAATCGGACGAATCTCCAAATCAAACAGGCCCCATCCCCTGCTCGGAGACCCATCAATGGCTGCCCTGCCTGGCCGCAGCATCCTGACACTTTAAAAAAAAAGCCCCACACATGCTGGCTCCTGCAAGGTGGAGGGCTGCAATCCCTGCTGTACCCCACTGCCCTGCACTGCAGGGGGGCAGACTCTGCCATGAGCCCCCAGAGGACCCAATGGCCACTGCAGCAGCTAGTGACCGTGAGGCTTTTTTTTTTGTCAAGTGCTGGGATGCTGGGACTGGGCAGGGTAGCCATTGATGAGACTGGGAAAGCAGGCAGGGGTTGGGGCCTGGCGGGGGTCCCCCTATTGTCTCCTCCCCTCTCCTCTAGCCTGTCTCAGGCCCTATTTACCAGCACAGAGTCTGGGTCCAGCTCCCTGCCACAGCGAGCAGGGACTGCCCAAATTGCCAAATCTCCAAATCGATTCGGAGGCTTTGGATCAATTTGGACCTTTTTATTGGTCTCCTGATTCAATTCAGATTCAGAGGTTTGGCCACCAAATTGGGCTGAATCTCCTCCAAATCAAATCAGCAACTGAAGCTTCACACAACCCTAACATCTGGATGTAGTTTAGATCGCAGCAATGCAAACTTATGTAAACCCCCCAAAACCAGTGCATATGTAATGCCATTAAGCCGCACAAAGGCCATTTTTGTCATGTATACATCATGACAACCACTATGTGTACAAGCACTCTTAAAAATTGGCACAACGTTAACTGTCTTTCAGCCCTTAAGAATTTCCTTATTGTTGAAAACATAGCATTAACAGTCCAAGGAACTCCTAAACTAGTTCTTTTAAAACTCTTGGATGCATGTTAATGGCACCTTCTCATTTTAAAATGTCCAAATGTAGAAGTTACTATTTAATATCATCCTTAGCTATTGTTGGAATGGAGAGCATTATATCATCATTGTCAAATGCAGATGCTTCACCATTTGCTTTTTTCTTATATACGCAACAGAAATATGTTATGAATTCTTTGCCTCTTTGTGGACAATTCCACACCATCCCCTCTCATACTGAGTCAGTATTATTGTTGTGATTCCTCTTGTTCATTGTCTATTTTAATTCCTTTTTTTTTTATTAACTCTGTAGGCCACAGTTTGCCTTGTGTTCTTTTGCTTCTTTGATCACGTTTGTCAAGTAAATTAGAACCTAGGAAATACACTCCTATAAACCTTCCCTTTTTCCCCCCACGAGGTCATTTTGGTCTGAAACTGGGGATTACATGACAGTGAAATAGATGGCATTCATCTTGGACAAGAAAGAAATAATGTTGGTAGGTTAGCCTAGGAATAAATGTCACCAACTGAAGCAGATCAGCTGTACCAGCCTATGTGCTAGCACAGCTGATCTGCTTCAGCTGGGTGAAACATGATGCCTGTTGTCCCACCTGTTAATGCCGCAGGACAATAGGAAACATGTTTCCCACTTCCAGAGATGTGCCCCTGCCAATTTCCAGAGTTCCCAGAGATTGTTTGGGGTATGTCTCTACAAGTGGTGACTTCCAAATTTCCCTGCTTCCAGAGATGTATTCCAGGGACATGTCTCTGGAAGTGGGGAAAGCCAGGACACTCCAGTGCACTCTGCAGTTCCAGGGTTGGGGTTCCCAATCATTTGATTGGTGGTCTGATCCCCAAGACCACACCAGAGTGTCAGTCATGCTGCAGTGGAGTCCCTGGATTTAGACCATCAATCAGCTAATTGGCAGTCCCAGCCTCAAGAGCACATCAGAGTGGGAGTGTCCCAGCTTTCCCCACTGTCAGAGTCATGCCCCAGGATCTCCAAGGAATGTTTCTGGAAGTGGGAAATGTCAGGACACTTGCAGAGACATGCGCCTGGCAATCTCTGGGGTGAGTCTCTGAAAGTGGAGAAAGCCAGGCAGGCACTCCCAAGGGAGTGGATCCTGCACAGGAATTCCAGGCGCTCATGGAACGAGGCCCCTCTAGTCCCAGGAGAGCATTCCCAGAGCAACAGGAGGGGGAGGGAGGCTCTGGGCTGCCCAGTTCCCTGTTTGAAAGCAAGTAGATGTCCACTGAAATAAACTGGCACAATTTATTACTACCTTTTGTTGTAGCCACATTGTGGCATGCCAAAGGTATGGAAGCCTATTTGCTGTCACTTTTATGCCACCATAAAAAAAATGATGGAGGTACAAAGGCAACATCTCTCCCCACCCTTAGGGAGAACATCTACTAGGCTTAGTGGGTATTTAATAGGCATCCAATTGAAGGAGTATGGCTCCTTCTACACTAGAGTTTAAGGATCCTGGTAACCCTAAGTTGCTCATCCACATCCAGTTAGTGGTTGTAACCATTGTCTGTTTTAGACTCAGCAAAAAAGCATAACTTTTTTTTTTTCCATGTAGCTCTTGTTATAGCTTCAGTGATGGTGAAAAAGTGGGGCACTATTTCTGAAGGATAAAGCCTCAACATGTTTAATGTATTCCCTTTTTTATTTGAAAAAAAATCAGAAAATCAGCTCAATCCATGTTTTTGTCACTCTGAGAACTAACTTTACAAACATAGTTTCACAGTTGGTAGGGTCAGAAGGGACCTGAGCAGATCATCAAGTCTGACCGCCTGCCATGGCAGGAAAGAGTACTGGGGTCAAATGACCCCAGCAAGGTGTTCATCTAGCCTTGTCTTAAAGACCCCCAGGGTAGGAGCCTGCACCACTTCTCTTGGAAGTTGGTTCCAGATCCTAGCCACCCTTACAGTGAAGTAGCGCCTCCTGATGTCTAGTCTGAATCTACTCTCTACCAGCTTGTAACCGTTATTTCCAGTCACTCCTGGTAGCGCTCAGGGGAAACAGGGACTCCCCCAAATGCCTGCTGATACCCCCAGACTAGTTTGGAAATGGCCACTAGATCCCCCCTCAGCCTTCTCTTGTGGAGGCTGAGCAGGTTCAGGTCCCTTAGCCTCTCCTTGTAGGGCCTGCCCTGCTGCCCCCTGATCATGTGAGTGGCCCTCCTCTGGACCCTCTCCATGTTGTCCACATCCCTTCTGAAGTGCGGTGCCCAGAACTGGATGCAGTACACCAACTGTGGCCTAACCAGTGTCACAGAGGGGGAGGATCACCTCCTTGGACCTGCTTGAGATGCATCTGTGGATATATGACAAGGTACACTTGGCCTTCCTGACTGCATCCCCACACTGCTTGCATGTCAGCATTTTGGCATCAATGATGACTCCAAGATCCTTTTCTGCCTCTGCACTGATGAGAAGGGAGTTCCCCAGCCTGTAGGTATGCTGCTGGTTCTTCCTCCCCAGGTGCAGCACCTTGCACTTGTCAGTGTTAAAACCCATCCTGTTCTCATCCACCCACCCCTGTAACTTGTCTAGGTCTGATTGCAGCCTATTCCTCCTGTCTAGCATGCCCACATCTTGGTGTTGTCAGCAAATTTGAACAGGGTGCTTTTTACCCCCTTGTCCAAGTCACTGATGAAGATGTTGAACAGTGCGGGCCCAAGAACCGAGCCCTGTGGAATCCCACTGCCCACATCCCTCCAGGTCAAATAAGACCTGTCCACCACCACTCTCTGGGATCAAGGTTAAAACAATGTGAACTACTGCAATGCCAGGAGGTTAAATGAATTAGAAAGAATAAAAGGAACCATCACAGTTGGATTTACATTGCTTTAATTAATTTGTTCACAAGGATATCCCTGCTCTTATGTGGATTTATACAAAACTGCAACCAGCAGAGGCCAGTGGTTATTTGGTTAGAGTAGAACATGTTTTAATAATAGCATCTTTATGCTCCAATCCTCTCAAAATATATTACAGAGATAAAAGCTAATAAGTGTAATGAAGATAATCAAACAGAGTGGCTATTAGTCAATTGGTAAAGCTCACAGATATTAAAATAGGATTCACAGAAAATGACCGACTATAAATGAAGTTTTCAACTACTCATATTCATCTCTCACAGACTTAACTTTCAGCTAAATAGTGACCAGAAATAGGCTGAGAAGGGACCCAATTTTATCATCTCACTCAAAGATTTGCTCTTCTAATGATGGAAATATATCCCCCTGTTCCAACATGCTGAAATGATATGCCAACAACAGGAAGAGACAAAATTTTGCTCTGGCATTTGAACCCATAAGCTTCAGGCTCAGAAATAAAAATGTTGCAACTATATACAAGCTACTGTAATTCAATGTCCCACAGAAGAATGTTTGCTATTATTATCTTGAAAGTTAAGTATAATCCTTGTTCAATACTTCTGTTGTGCAAGTCTTGAGGTTAACTTAAGAGATATTGAAGCCATCGCCAGATTTTATCCTCGTAATTGAAACAGACTAAAATGAATGCACTGTAGATTGATTGTGTTTCAGTGTCTTAAATATCTACTGTATTTCAATAAGCAGGACAACAGGATGTGAGGCCCTGGTTTTGATTTGGGGAGTTAATGCTTCCTTAGGGGCAAATGTTGAGGGCTGTGAAGCCCAAAGCTGTAAGCCCCAGATTCTGGAGAGGCATCAGACCTGTCTTTTTGTTCCTCTGGTGACAGCTTTAAGAGTACCCCAAATCTTGCCAATTCATTAGCTTTTTTGGTAATATGTCTCTTACTTGTTTAATGCCCCCTGCATCCCTCAAGTTGTAACAGCTTGGAAGAAGGCTGGGACAAGAATGAGAAGGCCAGCAAGAGCTGAAAGGCAACAGAACCATAACAGCAGATGAGATACCCATTTCATTGAGCTGCTGCTCTCCAACCAGAAACCTTTGTGCCAAAAGGAAGCAGCTTCACTTTCTTGACCAATCCCTTAAAATCAGACTTGGCACCAAGAAAAATGTTTAGGGTTTTCTTTTTCTATATGCATTATTTTAAAAACACCTTATTTTAGAAATCATATTTTTGAATGTGAAAAATATTATTTTGAACTTAACAGCATGGCCAGCTATATCTTTAAGAAACAAAGCAACAAACAATATAATACATTATTTAACACCTGCAGTTTCTTATAAACATTAATAACATGGGGTACAGACAGAAGTGCAGCTCCCCGCTGTACCTGAGAATGCTTTGCATTAAGCTTTCTGAGTTACAGTGATCCCCTGGACCAAACAGAAGTTCATTGCTGGTTTCAGGGTGTAGGGGAATCTAGCTGATGGCTGCCACGCTGCAGCTGATTTCCCCTAGCCAGGGCCTCCTCCATGTGAGGCTGCAAAGTTTTCAGAATGAGGGTGGGGAAGGGAGCAGAGGGGTTCTTCAACTAGCACTGGAAGGTGGGGTGGGTGAACTGGAGCCTCCCCCATCTCAGGAGGACTCTAATACACTTGCCGCACCCTCCAGTGGGGGGCCAGACCAAACCCCAAACTAAAATCCCTCCCCTCCCTTTCCCCTCTCCCATTCTGAAAACAGCTCGAGGCTGGGAGGCAGTGCAGACAGAAGTTACAGAAGACACTGTGTTCTGGTATGTCTTCATCTGACTCTTCATGCAATGTATGAAGGGTCAGATTTTTACCTGATTGGCCATTTTTTTAAGTGGTCTGAAGCTGTGTGTTTGGTCACAGTTATGCTTTCTGCGGCCAGGTCCAGCAAAAATTCTGTCTGCACCTATGGTGTATTGTCTGCTTTGTTTTTATTTTATAACCCAGTAAACATTTAAAAATATATATATATTTTTATTAAAGTGACAAAGCTTATTCAAACATGTAAGACAAAATCTAGGTGGAGGCTTTACTCTGTAAATTGTCTGATACCTCTCTTGGAGCTATAAAGACACTATAGCTGAACTAAAGCCAAAAAAACACCTCTTTCTGCCTTACTGCACTTATTTACAGGCATAAGCATTTCAGGTAAATCTGATGCCTGGTAAATGCAGATACATATTATTTATTCTTTTCTCCCAGTTTAATTGGCCAGTGACTGGCAACAGATGCCACCACTTTAAAACCAGGCAGCCTCTGGATGAATAACAAAGTTCATCATGAAAAATCTGCTCCTTTGTAATCTGCAGTGGCTAGGGACCCTGTATGCACTTGGATCTCTATTTTTTTTCATAGATATCATCTATCATACATGCCTGCAAAGTTGTCTGCCTAGATACTATGAAAAATAATCCAGTTGGGAAATGTCATCCTATCCAGTGCCATTTGGCAAGATCTAACAAGGTAAAGGGCAACCTTCCCACCATCAGAACTATATTTACTTCCTATCTTTTCTACCAGGAATTCTACAGAGATGCCTCATTTGCTCACCATACTAATCTAACTGAGAGATTTGGTTGAGTTTCCACACAACATAAAAAGCTAAAATCTTCTCATTCTGGAAGAACTTCTGGAACCTTCATCTAGAAGGTATACCTGAAAAGGCATCATATTTGACCACACTGGTGAATTGAACAATCTGGCCATAAATATGTGAGCGTTACATGAAGGCACACCATCCCCAACAAAATTCCAAAATAGGGAGTGTGATAACCAATACATTATTCAGGGACAAAAGTCTGTAAGAAGATTCTCTAAAACAGAGAAGCATTATGAGCTAGTGAATAGGGCACTGGAAATGAAGGCTATAAACCTACATTCTAATAAATCTCTTTATCACCATTTGCTTGTCACATCTACTTAAAGTGTCTGTTCTTCAGGGAAGTATCACCTCTGACTAGGCTTGTACAAATGTGCTGACCAATGTCTCCTTCATCTATAACTGACTATTTAATACTAACTAACAGCAGACCTGAAAATGTACAGGAACAACAAACATTAATCTAATCACTCTCTCTCAGAATCCCATAAATAAATTAAATAATTCTAGAGGTTCCCATAGAGGAACAGAATAGGAAGGGCTACATTCTCAGGCTTGCTCATGCCTTCCATCCTTTTATTGTCTCCCATCTTTCAACACTCCAGGAAGCACTGACAAAAAAGAATACACAGAGCAGTAACAGATAAGGAACTGGCACTTCAAACTTCAGAGATGAGGGCTCAGTGACAAAATTAATCTGGGCTAGGACCAGGCCAGGACTACTGCTGCTGTCCCAGAGCCAAAGCAGAGTTGCAACAAAAGGTAAGGTTGCGGGGTGCTGAGGCAGAGCGGGGGCATGCAGCAGGGGTCAGACACTAGCACATACGGGTAGGAGATGTGGGGCAGGCTGCAGAAGGAGCAGAGAATGGGGAGACAGGCACAGTCAAGGGGTGGGGGAAACAGGCAACAGGGTGGATTGGGTTGGGGGAGGCAGAAAGTGAGGGGGGGTCAGACAGTTATGGAAGGGCAGGTGACGGTGGGGGGGGCTCATGGCATGGAGATGGCAACAGGCAAGGCAGACACAAAGGATAGGGCAAGTGGTTGAGGGGCAGGCAGAGAGGGACAAGGGGCAGGGAGCAGTTAGGAAGGGCAAAGGGCAGGGGACAATGGGATTGGAGTCTTTCCCCTCACTGCCCCTCCCCACCCCACCCTGCCACAGAAATATGTGGGGATGGATTTAAGATGGCCTTCCTTTAATTAGATTCTATACATTGAAAATCATAACAAATTTAATTACTGAGGGAGTCATCTTAAATCCAAGTAAACTTGGATTCAAGTAAATACGCTATTTCTCAGTACTATCTGTGCTGTATTATATATTACACAGTCTGAGAAGCGTTGATACTGTGTGGATGGCATTCACTAGTTGCAAAAAGGGGAACAATATGCTAAAAAATAGGCACTTCTGCCTGTATTAGGCTTATCTGAGCCACTTCCCAATCTAGCTCTGCTTACAATGAGCAGTTTCATTCAGCCACTGAGCCCACACTGTGGCATGCTAAAAGGGTCTTGTAGTCATCCCAGTTGAAAAATGCTGTGCTAAAGAAATCATTTTGGCTTTTGTCTGATTGTTTTCACTAATTCTGGCCAGTGTGACTAAGGGCAAAGAACACAGGATTAGACATGTAGGCTTCATGAGATTCACGCATGAGTCTGGTGTCACAGGCAGAGTATCAGTGTGAAAGAGCACTGATATCACACCCAGGTTAATTATTAACAGCATAAAAAGAGGAGAGTTAGGAAATTCATATATATATACCATGCTTCCCCTGAAAAAAAATATTATAAATTTCTACAGCAGCCTGTATCCAATGAGATCAATATATCTAACAAACAATCCTTACAAGGCAGAGTAGATCATCTCTCCTTTTACACAAGAAGAAAATGAGGTATGGAGAATGCAAGTGACTTTTTCCCAGTTTCACACAGGTGAGGTAGGAGCTCAACTTGTGACTGCTACACATGTGTCCTTGTCCTATGCTTCCACTACGAGATTATGCTAAATTATATTTAGCTTCTGCTGGGGAAAAAAAAATATCAGTGCTTTGAGTTAAGAGGAAAAGGTCACCCTCTTATTTATCATTTTAACATATCAGGGTTAATTCTAACCTCTGTCCCATTCATTCCAGTTTTTTTAGATTTTACGTGCACTGTTTCTTTGTCCCTTCTCGTACCCCCTCTTTTTCTCTCTTTTTTCAGGACATGGAGTAAGAAACAGGAAAGCTAGAGTAGACTGAAGTCCACCTGAGTAGACTTAAACCAGTTTATAAATTACATTACAGTGTATTATAAGGCACACAAGGCTGGGGGGACACAGTGAGGTCCTTCAGGTGTTGGCAGCACTGGCTGTGGCAGTGGCAAGTAGGGGCTTCTGCAAGCAGCTGCAGCACTGTTGGTGGTGGGGGGAGGGTAGTGACCACCCACAGTTGCTGCCGGGGGTGTCAGTGGCAAGAAGGGTGGTGGCAAGTGGCGACTGCCCTCAGGCACCAGGGGGTTTGGTGTCACCTCTTCTCAGGGGGTGCACCTGCACCCATGTTCACTCCCTGCACATCACCAGTGATAAGGCACTGGGGAGAAATATTTTAAAAAGTCTGTGCAGCTTCCAGGAAAATCTTTGATAGGCAATGACAGTTCTGTACACAGCATAGTTTGCTGTCACACTGAAAGTAGCCAAATGAAAAATTATTGCTTTGCAGTAGTTTTATCTATGGCACACTGCCTCAAAATGAAATCTTTCATATAACGGAAAAGAGATAATAAAAATAGTGGAAATTGTCCCTACTTTGTAGAAATTATTTTCATGTGTAAAAAAAACCCAATACTGTTACATTTTACTTGCTTTATGTTTATCTAGTTTGAGACATGAATCCAAAAACATTTGGCACTTACCAAAAAACATTAATTACAATTTATTCAATGGGTCTATTTTTATAACATTATATTTACAGAATTTTTCAATTAACTTACCTCCAATATCTGGACGAAGTTTACTGTCATAACCTTGAAGTAAGGAGTCCAGTATATGAGTGACATCTCCACCATGAATCTTTGGTGCAAGTACCCATGTTTTGTTCACAGTTAGATCTTCATCATCCTCATCATCAGCTTTATCAGCACTAGTAGTGTTTAAAAATATTAGGGAAGAAAACTAGTGAAATAAAACATACGAAGCATGAAATGATAAAAGAATAAACAGTGCACCCTCATCAATATATAGAAAAATATTTGAACATATTCAGAAATATAAATAAATACCTGATATGTTTATTTTATCACTTATTTTTATGGTAGCAGAAAGCAGCAACAATTGTACCACTTGAGAAATCCAAAAAATGGTACTTGACATACAGAAGCATTAACACAGATTAAATATAGTAAAGTGAAATCATAACAGCAGTTTTATCTATTAATTTATCTTGAGCAATGTTTTTATCTAACTAAAAACCCTATGCTTTCCCCTATTCCCCTGTTGTTTTCCAAATCAATCTGCTAAAATTTCTAAGGGATGCTTAATCATCATAATATGCAGCACCTGGAAATCAAGAGCATCACCTTTCTGTCTCAGATGACCTTAATCCCAAGTGAAGATTTTTCACATGGATATATGTTATTCTGCCCTGTGATTTTTCTAAAGTATTCCCGATTTATTTTATTTACTCAACATTTTAAGCATATGGATTTAGAACAAAAATATTAATGCATTCATTTTCATACTTATGACCCAAATTATGCATCAATAATTTATTTGTTTTTTTATATATACACTGCAGCTGGCTTGCCACATTATTCATTTTAATTCCAATTATTTATTATCTGGATATTTTGTCACATTGGAAGAAATGCACAAGGGAAACAATTACATTTTCATTTATTACCTAACTTCAATTAGATTAACAACAATTTATAATTTATCACTGAGTCACAAGAAAAAATGACAGTGACTTAGACATGTCCACAGATTCACTCAAATGATCACCCAAAGGTCAAAGAATGCCTGGAAGTAATTTTCTCTCCATTTGATTCAAATGTGTGTGGACTTAACTATTCCTCCAGTGCTCAAATTCCCAATCTATGTTACTCATCCAACATATTTCAGGGAAATGCTGTGGGCTTAAACTCAAACAAATGCATAGCTAGCTTTAACTATGGCAATGACACAATACATCTTAACAAAGATGAATTACTACAGAGCACATGGAAAAATCAGTTTCAATGATAAAATAAGCAAAAAAATTCAGGCAGAGAAAAGGAATTAAATTGCTATCCCTAAAGAAGTTGCACACTGAACTTCTATTCAAAGGCATTGAACAGAAATATTATTGCTTGCCATTATAGCAGAATTTTCTAGAATGCCTTATTGGTAAGGCATATGAGTCTTACTCAAAGTCATTTAGATTTTTTTTTTTAAATCCCGCTATTAGTCCTAATGAAGTTTTGCTTTTCTGTAGTAAATGAATACCTTTAAGATTAATAATAAGATATTCTGTATTTTTTAAAAAGAAACTCTTGAGATTCCATATCCAAATACATACTTACAAGTGCTATACCCATCTGTATCCAGTCGTCTTAATTCTACTCCATCAAAACAAAACCAAAAGTGTCTACATTATGACAATCAAGCCTTAATATGTCCTGGTTTTTCTTTTAAATTTTACCACAATTAAACAGGCAAAACATGGAATGGGCAATTTTCAGTTATTTAGAACTCAGCCAAAGTTCAATGAACTTTCATGAAGTGAGCAAATGATATTTCTCTAATTTCAGAGTGTCTTCCTTGGGGAAAAGACAAAAGCTTACTGCAAACAAAGGTATTAATAGTTTATAAGAGAATGTTGCAGAAATCTTTTATAACAAACAGCACTGTACAGCCTGAATACTGGGTTTGCTGCCATCACACCTTACAATAGCCTGATAAGTGTCTTGTTTCTTTTAGATGCATATTTATTATAGTCATATACACACTTCAAATATCAAATATTACATGTACCATTAAGTATAATTCCACAATGAACTAAAAAACAGGTAATAACAGGAGGCGCTCAGGGCTACTTGCCCTCAGGAGCTTCTGAGGCCCAGCCAGCTGGTATCTGGGGACACTAGCCTCCTGTGCCAGCTGGACTGCTAAAGCAACCTTAACATAGAGTTGCCTGTAACAGGTGGCCTGCTTGGGGCCGATCCAACCGTGGCCCGCCCACCTGTTCCTGGGCTAACTGCTCACATTCTCACTCGCCACGCCTTATTGTTAGTTAGTTAAATAGATGTTAATAAGCAGGAGGCTGCCCATTTCCTGCCCTGATGCCAGGGGACGCTATCTGCAGCTCCTTTCCTCCCCTACAATGCAACCCAAGCCTCGCAGATGGCATCTATAGTTCTTACAATCACCAGCCCCCACACTGGACCCCAGAATCGTACTGTTGAACCCCACCTGGATTCCTGGCCTCAGGAGGTCTCTTTCGCCTTCATACCGGGCAACAGAGCCCCCTGAACTGCTTCCTCTTCAGGTGTGATCCCCCCACCGGGATCCTTCGGTTCACTAGCCCTGGCCAACCTCCGGGCCAGTTGGAACCCCAGGTCCTCAGCTCTTGGGCGTTTCTCGAGGTGGGCCCCTGGCCCTTTGACCCTTCCGGTCCTGGCCCCAGCATGGGCCAGTCAGGAGAAGTTCAGACAGGCCTCAGTCTATGGCCCCTACTCTTTCTTACCTTCCTGACCCTCCAGCAAAGGGGTAACCCACCCAGTTGTGGGGGTTAGGGGTTGTGCCCCAACCTGCCTTTCACCAGGGTGGTCACTGGCCTGGCATTTCCTGGGGGCTCCTGCACCACTGAGAGCCCCATCAGGCCACCTACTCCCGGCAGGGTGCAGTTTTAGGTCATACCCAGGACCAGGAGCCTCCTTACCATCCCCTACAGCTCCTCCCTTACCTCCAGATGATATCAACAGCCCTTCAGTCAGGCAATGCTGTTGCCTGGCCTCCAGCAGCAGAACTGCTGTGTTTATATGGGCAGCCCCAAATCCAAAAAGGCTGCCCTCATCAGGCACCTGGCAGCTGCCAGCTCCAGGCCCTTAAAGTGGCAGGCACCCCCAATGCCCTGCCACATAGCCCCTGCACCTTTACCCACTGCAACAGTCTGATAGTGGGGGCTGCTGCCTAGCTGTGACCTGCCACCACCTGTGACATCATCCACCCCCTTGGACCTATGGCCCCATGGCTGCATACCTGCCAGACCTGGACAAGAACCACGCAGCCACCTGGACTGTGGTATGAACGCTGTAACAGAGCCTCCTGCACTTCTGGGCCAGATACCAGTGGCTGTACAGTTGGCCTTTGTGCAGCACTGCTGTCATGCCTTCCCGCCCCTGCTCTGCCATCTAGGTGGCTATCACCCAAAAGATGTGTTTATTGTGATGGCCCACTTTGAATTATCAAAGCATGCCTTCTTGGCCCCAAATGGCCAGGTCAGCCACCTTGTCTGACCTCCAGCTAGGCCCCTGGTGCTGGCCCTGGGCAGGATCCTCTGCCTGGGTCTCACCACTTTCCTCACCAGCAGAGATCCTGGTGTTCCCTGTTTAAAAATAGCAAATTCTATGATTAAAAAAAAAGAAACTAGAGCTGACAAATGATTTAAAAAATTATTGCAGTGCAAAGGAAAAGCGGTCCTTTCCCATCACCACTTTTGGGCCTTCATGCTGCAGCCTCCCAGAGCCCATGCCCATGGGCCCATGCTCTGTAGCTCCTCTGCACTGCCACTGCTGCCCTGCTGGGTGGCCCATAGATGGCTGCAACAGCAGCAGAGAGGAGCCACACAGCAGCCCAGGAGTGGGCTCTGGGTGGCTGCAACAAGAAATGCCCAGCAGTGGTAAAGGAGAGAGGCTGCTTTCCCCCCCGCATGTCGAGTAGCAGCTTCTGCCCAGCCACTGCCATTACTTAGTGTAGGCAGGTGCGTCTGGAGCAGGCGTGGGGTGGTCTGAGGATGGGGCTGCATGCGCGGTGTCTGGCTGGTATGGAGCTGGTCCAAACTTTCCCAAATTAGGAAACTACCAAATTTTCTGATGTGTGCAATTAATGTAATTAAAAAAATTAATGCAAAAACAAATTAATGTGTTAATCAGTTAACTGTGATTTACTGACAGCCCTAAAAAAAAACCCAAATTCTTTCATTAAAATACCCTAAATCTGTGTTCTTCTGCAAATAAAGTGAAACACCACTATATAGGGAGAGATATCAGCTGAGCAATGTTTTATTGATATATTTACCATTTTAAAGCAAATTGGAAGCCTACCAGTGCCTAAATCATGGTAATAAAATGAATTCTAAATATCTACACACTTTGGTGTTTACTTTTGGGTTTTTTTATTCATAGAAAAATCAGAGCTGTCTCTGCCCCATTTGCTCATAGGAGTGGGGTGCTGACCAGCACTGATATGCTAGTGACCTAACCTTGCCCCTCACTCTCAACCCACAGCCCCACCAGCGCCCCTCACTCCTGATATGCAGCCCTTGCCTACCCCCACTACTTCTCTCCCAGCAGCAGGTCTGTCCCAGCACCAGGACATGAGTCCAGCTGCAGCTGTTCCAGCTGCTGCTTTGTGAATCTGAGCAGTGCCAGCCCTTACTGATCTGCTCCCTGCACCTCTGTCCAGGCCCCAGCTGTTCCTGGAAAGGCCTCGAGTGGGGTTCAGAAACTGGACTGAGCAACCTCTTTCCCTTCCAGGTCAGCCTTCACCTGCACAGGGGCTCTAAGCCTGGTTCCGGCATTCTCTTCTACCTGAAGTGCTCCCCCCACACCAACCCCCATCTCTCTTGCTCTTTCTCTCACAGACACACACACACACCCCTGCTTCCACCTCCAACCCTCCCCCCAGCCCATCACACACCCAAGTGGTTCCTGGGACCAGAAGCGCCCCCAGGCTGGGGCCACATGTCCCAGCACCAGTGTGAGCATGGGGCAAGGCTGCAGTGTGGCAGTTGCCCCTGAAGCTGCAGCTCCTGCCAGTAGGTCCCAACCCATCCCATTTGGTGGCTGGGTACCCAGGGTGTGAGATTTGTGCAGGGGATGTGGGATTGCAGGGGGTGCATGTGGGGGAATTTAGGGGGTTTGTAGGTGGGTGCAGGGTTTGTGGGTAGATTGGGGGGGAGACTGTGTGGATGTGGGGACTGCTCAGAAGGGCTGGGTCCCCTGCCTGGCCCCCCGCACAGCCTACCCCTCCCCCCCAGCAGCAGCAACTGCTGTTGGGGCACTCAGGGCCCACTACTGGCAGAGCCCCCCCTTGCAACCCCATGGTGTGGCACAGCCCTGGCTGCCTGGGACCCAGTGCTGCCTGTGCCACATAGTTTCATAGACCACATGGTGCAGGCCCGGCCTGGAAAGATGCACCTTCAGAAAGGACCCTGCTGTTCTTGCTGTCACCCAGGGCCCCTGACACCACATTCAAGAGCTGTGCACCCTCAAGTGAGGCCAGGCCCTGCCTCCCAGTGCCCTGCATTCAATCGAGCTGATCTGGCTCCATGGAAGCAGGACGTGGCACAGCCTGAGAGTGCACAGCTCTTGCATGCAGTCCCAAGGGCCCCAGGGGACAAGAATGGCCCAGTCCTGCCCAAAGGTGCACACTTCCAGGCTGGGGTGGGCCGGGCCAGGCCGAAGTCATTTGACACAGGTGGTACCAGGTCCCAGGTGGCCAGGGCCATGCCGCACTGTGAGTGGGCGCTGCCAGTAGTGGGCCCTGAGCACCCTGATGGAAGCTATTGCTGCTGCAGTGGGTGGAGGGGGCTGTGCACCATGTGGGAGTGGGCAGGTGACCCACCCCTCCTGAGTAGTCCTCCCACTGCCAAAGCCCCCCCCACACACACACAATCTCCTCCACCCCCACATCCTTATTTACTAGGGTCAGAGCCTGGGTTAATCCATTGTTGCAGTCTTGCCCTGCTCCTATTTGCCCTAGCATGCTGAGGTAGCATGCTCAAGCAGCAAGGGAAGGGTGCCAGAGCATCTGTTTTGAGGACCCAGCCTCATGTTGCTTCAGGGCATGCTTCTGGACCACTTTTTTTCAGTGTGGGTTTTTTTGGGGGGTTTTTTGAGACAAGGATTTCCCAATAGCAAAATTAGATATGCAGTGTAGGAAATATCTTTTCATTCCCAGCATGCCTCTTGTGGCATCTCAAACTGCTTTGAGATGCTGAAACAGGGACATGCTCACTTGTCTGGATGCACCCAATAAGAATAAAAACAGATATTAGTAGGGACCTACCAAATTCACGATTTTGCAGATTCCATAAAATCTGGCATTGCCCACAAAATTTGCAGAAATC
>NW_017728948.1:49771039-49772524 GCF_001723895.1 Crocodylus porosus
GTAGCAACTCACTGGAGGGGGGAAGGGGATACGAGATGGGGCTGCTTGCAAGATGACTGACACTCCTGCTCATCGCTGCTGATTGGCTATGAGGGCTGCCTGTCCTCCAATCTGTGGCAAGGGGCAGGGCTGCATGATGGACAGCCTTTGCAGCCAACCAGTGGTGTAGGGCATGGCCACATGATGGTCAGCTCCCACAGCTAATTAGCAGCAAAGGGCATGGCCACCAGGGCCTGTCTGCCAATCAGAGGTATGGGCGGCTATCATGGTGTGGCTGCCCATGCCCCCTGCAAATTGGTAGGTCCCTAGTTGTTAGATTTCTCCCAGAATACAGCCTTTTATTCAGGTACTGTACAGATGGACAAATCCATTGTCCCACTTTAAGTACCTGTGAAATACCATGATAATACTCGCCATCACCCACCTCCCACACACAATCAGGACTAATTAGAATTAATTACCATTCAAATTGCATGGGGAAATTATTGTTCCACCTGCCTGTTTTGACAGCACTCAGAGCCAGGGACACTCAAATTCATTGTCTTTACCTTAGGGGATTATGATAATAAGGATTTAAATTGAATTTACAAGTGTATAGCAGGAGGAAGCACCAGCGCTTTAAAACCCCCATCTTATAACCAAGTCCTTGCAGACCGGTCCTGCACCTATCAGACTCAGTGAAACCAAGAGATTTGGAAATCTTCCTGAGGTACTTTCAGGACTATGTCTATAGAAGTCTGAATTGAATGACTCATTAGATATGAACATACTTCCTCATAAGGAACAGGGTGCTGGGGCAAAGATTTCAATAACTCTTATAAAATTTGAGGTAATCGTGCATATAGAGTAGTTGAGTAGCCTATAGATTGCAGCAGAAACAAGCAGGGATGCTATCTCTGTTTGTTCCATCCCTGTTCTAGTGAACTTGATCAGAAGGAAACTGATTGCCTAATATCACCCAGCTATGCATTTTCGACTTTGAGGAGCACTGCCTTCCTTGCTGTCTAGCAAAGATTATGGCATGGATCAGTGCTAGGCCACAAAGACAGAGACTGAATCTAGATAAGACAGGAGTGATGCTGACTAGCTAAGAGAAGCAACCAAAAAATACGACAAAATTTATGAGCCCCTTCAACAGCCTCAAGTTGCAGCAGGGGAAGTTTATATTGGAGATTAAGAGGAACTTCCAGGCATAGGAACAGGCTACCTAAGTGGCTTGCAGACACAACCCCCCCCCCCCACAAAAAAAAACATACTTTACCAAAAGCAGCAGCATATTACTTCAACCTGGCTCTGCAATATATAAATCAAGGCTTTTTGTGGGGCTTCAGTGAGGCCTTTTGGTACTTTTAGCCAAAGCTGATTCAATCATCCATTAGATAAAAAGTGCCAAAAAATCCGCACTATAGTGCCTGATCTATACAGACATTGGGTAAGATGGGTCCAACTCAGGCACTGCCTCTTCTGAGCATCTGCAGGGCTCAG
>NW_017728948.1:49772674-49803226 GCF_001723895.1 Crocodylus porosus
AGAAATTGTTCTTTTGAGGGGGAGGGGAGGGTAACGTCTGCAAGCAGCCCTAGAGAAGTTGTAGAACCTTCATCCTTGGAAACATTCAAAATCAGGTTATACCACAGGTGGGCAATTATTTCAGGTGAAGAAGAGCTGCTTACCGAATTCTAGCAACCTGTCAGGGGCCGCATGGGGATGCCCCACCCCCTGGTCGCCATCTTGTGACCAGAAGTCCCACCCTCTAACCCCTGACCTTTGCCACCAGAAGTCCCTCCCCTTGTCCCCAGAAGTACTCCTTTCAGCAAGGGGTTCTGCCATCTCAGAACCAGAAAAATACCAAATTATATTCTAAAACATGATCATCTACAACATTCATTAATTTGATTTTGAAAAATATTTTTGTCTTGATTTACATGTTTGTGTAGTGTACGTAGAGGTGACTGCACAATAGCTTAAAATGAAGTCTTATTCTTGTATATTGTGAGAGGTAGGTATAGGTTTGTGAGGGTTGTGGGTGTGGGTGGATAGTGGGGGAGGCTGACTAGAGTTTGTGAATGGCAGTGTGAGGGGAAGTGTAGGTGCATGTGTATGGAGGAATGTGCATGTGGGACTCACCCTATGAACACACACACACTGCCCCTGTGCCTGCACGCACGCGCACACACACACACACACACACACCCCTACCAGCAAAGTCCCATGCTATGTGCTCCGGAGATGCAGCCAGGAGCCACAGCCACATGGTGCTGGAGCACGGCAGGGGCACAAAAGCAGGGAACTGGCTGGGGGTGGGCATGTCAGGGCTGGGCTGCTCAAGCCTAAAAGCCTGATGAGGGCTCCCCCTGGGTCCCACTGCCCCTGGCTCCAGCCAGCTTTGACAGGGAGCTGGGGCAAATAAATATTAAGTGACTAAAATTTTTAGGAGCTCTGCAGCCGGATAAAATAGCCTGGAGGGTCAGATGTGGCCCACCAGCCCCTAATTTCCCCACCCCTGGGTTAGACAGGCATTTAGCTGAGATGGTTTAGTCAGAAATGAACCTGTCTTGAGCAGGGAACTTGACTAGATGACCTTGTGACATCCCTTCCAGCCCTTTTTTCCTATGATCCTAAGAAATTGAGCGTTTATGCATTTTTTCCTTGAGTTCACAAGCTGAAGTTCTGGGTAGATATTTAGTATCTGATAAAAGATTGGGTAGCAATAAAAACCCAAAGCTTCTTACCACTTTATTCCCCCAAATATACAAATCAACATTTGGCCAAGAGCTTCTTTCAAATGTAGATCTGACTCTCTCATTCTCTTCTTCATCACTCTCAAATGGACTACTGCTGTGGACTCTGCATGGGAGCTAAATCATAAATTTATCTGGAAACCAAGTGTTACAGAATGACCATGCCTCTTGCAATGTAATAGAATGTGTCCTATTCGGGATATGCATATGCTGCAGCATCTATATTAACTGTCCATTAGTTTCTCGGAATATAAAGTTCTGATGTTACCTGTGCAATTCTAAATAGGTAGGAACAATACTACTTCCAAAAAAGATTCAGGCCCTGTGCAGTTCAGAAGCTGTATGTCATGGGAGACAGTCAAGTTGGAAAAAAAGGTTTGTTGGCTCGTATTCTCCATAAGCAACACATAATATTAGAATTAAGGTGCACGAAACTGGTTTTCAGTCTTACTCTCTGGGTCCAAATATAACACTGCAAAATCACTTCATCTTATTAGGCCCATGAAGCAAAAGAATGATGACTGGCAGAGGATGAGTGTTTTTGTTCATTTTTTTTTTTGGATAGTTAAATTTTTACATGGGGTGGAGATATAACTGCAGAATTCAAAACTGTAACTTACATATTTGGCAAAGACGATTAACTTGGGTTAAACACCTTGTATTTCTCTGTAAGCAACATAAGTCACTGAGAACCCAGGGACGTTTACCACCAGCTTTGATTCTCATCTTCAACCACTTCTCCTAATGCTCAGAATTTGCCTGCTCAGGGAAACTGTCACAGGATCAAGGGGATGTCCTGTGACTAAATGGAGTTAAGGAGCTGCCAATCACTAGGGACAGTTCAGGTGCTGGTTGCCGCAGCAACCAGACAGATCAGGTGGCCAGAGGGGGGCAGGGCCGGGCCTTTATAAACAGCCCAGGCCGAAGCCTGACTAGCAGTTCCCCTCTGGCAGCTGCAGGAGCTCTGCGGTAGAGCTGAGCGGCTTGAATTGGTGGTTGCAGCCTTATCTTGCAGAGCGGCCGCAATGATGCTGGGGATGAAAACACCCTAAAGGGAGGTATGGTTGGGAGCCCTAGAGGGAGCTTGGACTTTACATTATGAGCAGGGAGGCTCTGTGTTGTTTGTGTTGTGGCTGGCTGGCTGACTCTTTTACTTATGATTATACTGGAGGACTGGGTGAGGCTGTAAGGGTGTGAGGAGGCCTCACGGGGGCTCCCCAGTATTTTGGGGGTTCCCGGTGCCCAGCAGGGGCACAGTGCATAGTGCCACTGTGGGCACTGCATGAGGAGTGCCAGAAAGGCGCTCGAGGTGCGGCACAGGCCCCAGAGTGGGGCAGCGGGCGCTCGAGGCGCGGCACAGGCCTGGGAAGATTGGAGAGAGGCGCCAGGTGGGTGACAAGCCCAGGGGGCCAGAGAGGGGCACCCGAGGCAGGACAAGCCCGAGTGGTGCCGGAGAGGGCGCCGAAGGGCGGGGGACCCAAACAATGTCCAAGGAACAGCTGCGAGGCTTGGGGCGTGCTAAAGGAGAGGTTGGAGGCACACATAGCCCTTAAGGCAGGGGTGCGCAGAGGCACCCATAAGGAGTAGGGGTAGGAACATACGTACCGTTCACCCGGAGATAAAGGCAGCCTCCCATATAAACTCAATTGTCATCAAAGTCATGGCGGGCGAGAAACCGAGGGTGCTGAATCACCTAGAGTGACAGTAGGCAGCACTAGGGAGTTCATGGCCGCTCCTAGGCCCCACTCCCTCACAGAAACACAGCAAGTAGGCTACTTTAAACATCATTCTATATATATTTTTCTCTCCCATTTTCTGTAACAGGTTATTTTAGTATGCTCACCAAATCATAGTTGAAATTCTTGGCTCTCGTGTTTTCCTGATAAGATCAAGTAAATATAATTCACCTCAACAAGACCTATTCTCTGGGCAGACTTTTAAGAATTATTTTAGGCAATAAAATTCTGAGTTAATTTGATAAGGCGCTTACACACTAAAAAGTTAGTTTCATGGTGCTATATTATTTTACATATGTTGCTCTTCAGATGGAAAATTTAAAGATTTCTTTGTGAATGTTAAAAATAGCTTTCTAAAATATGCTTGTTGTTTTGATAGGGCTTCAGCCAACTTCATAAATTGATGCACAACTACATGTATATTGTTAATGGTAATTAGGCAAAAAGTGCCCTAATTATACTCTCTGTTTTTCAACTAATTGGAGATATTACCATGACTAATAAATCCCTAAGCACAAGTGACTAAGGACCGAATAAGTCTTTCAAATATCAGGCAACATGTTCATCCTTAGACATTAATATCATAGGTTTATGTTCTACTTTTAATGTGGAAAAAACGATAACAGATGAGTTAAGTTGTAATTAACATCTGTCAAGTTATGCAATTAATTGTTTAAAAAAAAAAAGAACAGTGATTCAGTATACTGTTGTATGCAGTTATTGCCATTTTAGGTACCATACTGGGGATTACATGAGCTGTGTAAATGTGAATGCATAGTCAGTGACCTTGAATTTTAAGTGTTTTAGATAAAAATGTAACTTTAGGACCTTTAATAACTGAATTCAATGATGAATTGTGGTTGATATGACACTTTATTTCTGGATAACTAGAGCTAAAAATGCACAAGCCATAGGGAAATGCACCAATGCCCATAGCTATTCAAAGATAAAACTGTACAGTGTTCTTTGTAATTTTATATACTTGCAGATATTACAATCTTTCCTAACAGAGAGTGCTTATCATAACAAAATTACACTGAGACATGAGTAGGATCATCAATATTAGGTCAATACTCCAGGTGCTTTTCTCAAATGGCCAAAGTTTATGTATAGATTTTTTTTTTTTTAACCTTACACAGAATTCTTGCCATTACACTCATCTTATCCAGACTGCATAATTAATCTCTTCGTATCTATTGCCTATTAATAATCTACTGTAACTACCACATTGGTATTGCACTTAGGACATTGGTCAGCACATCTCCCCACTTTACCTGCATACACCAGGGATATTTGCTAGTGGTTAAGATATGGATGAACCAAGGTCAAAATTGAAAATGACAAAAGAGAACCTGAAATAAAGTGTAACATCAAGACTTTCTGTTTGTGTGCTATGCCCTGGTAACAGGGAACCCTAGCCCTGTTACCAAGAGGCAGAGCTGCCCCTTTAAGACCTGGGGATACAGAAATACCAAGTGCCGGGGGGTAGGGGTTGAGAGCCCAACCACCTGGGCCAGTCAGCTGACTGGAAGAAGGAAGGGCTCTGGGGCACATACAAACCCCAGGGCTGGGGCTAGACAGTTAGTTCTCTGGCAGCAGCCAAGAAGGAAGGAGCTCTCATAAGGGAAGCTAACTGGAGATGCTTGACTGCCTGTTCTGCTTCTGGTAGGATTAAGGGGATATAGCAGCTCATAGGTACTGGTGGCAGGGGGGAGGCCCAGCAAATTGAGAGAGAAGCTTGCCTTCTAAAAGGAGTTAGTGTGGCTTATAGAACTCTTATGTTATAGCCCAGGGGCTCATATTTATGTTATTGTTTGTCTGGTGGACCAGGCTGATGCTATTTGGGGAGAAGGCCTCAGTGGGACACACCACTGTGCAAAGCCCCAGCATCAGGTGGTGATCAGGCCCTAGTGCTGGGGGTGCAGCACCAGGTGGTGCAGAGACAGGGGGAGACCCCAGTGCCAAGAAGCACAGCAAGAGAGAGCGAGCCAACCCAATGCCCTAGGGTGCAGGTCAACATTTATACCATCTGTGAGGCATGGGCCACCATGTAGGGAAGGTTTGGAGTGATGGAGAGAGCCCCCTAGCATTAGGGTATTAAATGGGCAGCCTCCTACCTGAATAACATCATAATTATTGTTCCATCAAGGCATGGCAGGCGAGAGAGATGGCTGGGTAGCCCAGAAACAGCGGGTCACGCCTACATTAGACAGGCACAGGGATGGACCTCAGTCACGGCCCTCAAGAGTTATTGTAATTTATAGAGTACAACAGAAACACCCAGGTCAGGATATGAAATGAATGGTACAGGATGATTTGAAACATTTAAAATACAGATAGAATGGAATACGTAATTTCTTTTGATTGTTGTATAAGACAGTCATTTTTCACCTTGTGGGAATTCAAACCTATGTCTAAGAGGTCTGTGAAAGATGACTATGAGGATCAAAACAATGTGAATACCCACACTTACAAGTCAAAGTGTTCTGCACCTCCACTGAAATTTTTTTAAGGGTCCACAAATAGAAAAAAGTTAAAAACCACTGATATAAAAGTAATGTTGGAAATCAGGGGAACTTTGCAGCAGCCCGGAGGAGCCTGTATGGTGTTATGCTGATTACCTTGTCACAGGTAGTCAGCATAAATGCCTTAACTCCTGGTCTGGTGTACTTGTCTGGCCAACACACGTTAGTTCTTTGCTTGTAGACAATAAACCCAGCCTCTTGTTTACCGTCAAACTGAGCCCATAGTCATACTTCAAAACAAGATTAGTGTTGGAATCTCCTGGGTGCAACTTGGCTGCAGTTCCTGAGGCTTCAGTACTGCTAACACATCAATAACACCCAATGAGAACAGCAACAACAATGACACTGATAACCCCTGACAAAACTGGTGACCCCAACTGCTGATTTGTTAAGTAGCAAACTGCCCTCTCATAGCGTCACAATTTATAATGGCAGAGAATTACAAGCTGGGGAATAATCTCCTCTCCTCCCTAATTTTTCTCCCAGAGATTAATGAATTATGGACACACTGGGTAATAGAAAAAAGCAGTCCATGTGACTTTACCGAAAGAGAGTAGGGAAACTTGACCAGGAATTCAAGAAGTTATAACAGAAATAGTAGCTTTGAAAAAAGTAGAAGTAAAAAATGTAGGATGCTGCAGGCAATGGGGATGGCTCTTCAACAGTTGAAACAGCATTCTATAAAGTTAGTAGAGCAGGTGCGAGTAAAAGAAAAAGAATCAGAAGAAACAATACAGGCAGTGAAGCATTGGAAATCTTAAGCCCTGCTGGCAGGGCAGCAAGCTGTGCAGATGCATGAGAAGTTACAAGTGCAGGAACAGAAAAAAAATTGGAAACAGCAGTTGAAAATTTGAAACAAGCTAAAGTGCTGCTCACCAGTGCAAATCTTGAAAGACAACAACACATTCCAAGTATTAACACCTGGAGTGTAGGGGCAAAAATGGAAGAATGTGGCTGTAGCAAAATTTAAAAACAGGAAACTGGGACAATTAGGATGGGGTGCATATGAAATGACCCAGACCAACCACTAACAGATGTCACTTGGATAAGAGCTACCACACTACATCCACCACCATATGAAGGCCAGGCTTCAAGAAATCCTGTTCTGAAGCCTAGAACAATACCTGTAAAAGCAGGAAATATAAAAGTGCCTTTAGAGTTAAAAGAAAATTACTATGAGCCCACCCCTCCTCACAGGAGAAACAGATAGCTTAGCTTTAATGAGATCATAAATGAAATAGATGAAGCAGGTCTCTGAATAACAGAAATGATGCAGCAAATGCAGCTACAAGCTTCCCAGGGTTTACCCCCATTAAATCATGTTACCTATGAGTAGGCATAAAACAAAAAAGGACAGGGCAAACAGATTTGCACTAAGAATTGATTCATTAGGGCTCTTGTACACATGACAGACCTCTGCTCTGATGTGTGCATGCATTGGAGCAGCCTTGATTAATCAAGTCTGCTGAAGCATGCTAATTAGCACACACCAGCAACCTCTGTGTCACCTGTATTCAGTGTCCCTGCATTTCAAAATGGCAGCAGGGGTGCTTTAACTAAAGCTCGAAAGAGTTTTAGTTAAAGTGTCCCTGCCACCATTTTAAAGTGTGGAATGCTAAATACACGTAACACTGTGGTTGCTTTAATTAGAGTGGTTCTGAGAGCTGCTTTAATTAAAGCCCCTCTTCCTACCCCAGAGCAGATGTATAGAAACCGTTAAACATTTGAGATCACTGCATAGCCCACACCATCAGAAGATTTCAGTGAGTTTCTGATGGCGATACACAAATGTTTTCAATTACTGCAAGCAATAGGTATCACATTAGAGAAAGAGCATCTGCTGTTTCAAACTGCTAGGCTCCCTTTATACTGACACTGTGACATTTGATGACAGTGTTTCTCAAATTAAAGGGGAGCTCAAAACATTTTAAGTTACCCACATAAACTGAAAGCATTCTTTAGATTGCCCAGGGAGACCCCCACACATGTAGCAGAAGAATAAAAGCTTGTTTATGAAATAACTGAAGATAAAGAAATTGATCAGGACAGACTGAGAGACATTGTGTTACAAGTGTTACCACCTGGTGCATCAGAATAGATGAATGCGTGGTGTGAGGCTGGAGGAAAAAGGTTACCAGTGAGGGAATGGTTGGGGAAAATAGATACAGCTATCAAAGAGCTTGAAGGGAACCCTGTTAGTGAGCTACAGACACAGCTGGTCAGTGGAAGACTGAGCGTCCAAGCTATACGCATGCAGTTAAAGAAATAGGGTGTTTAAGTTAAACATTAAAGTCTTCTGTGTCACTGTTTCACTAGTGACTTATTTACCTGTACCTTTCTGCTATGTAATACATACCAAAAAAAAAAAATGGACAAGACAAATTCCAGCAGAACCATTAATAAAAAAAAGTATAAAACTTAAGGGAGAGATTGAAGAACTGCACGCACAGCTGTTAGTGTATGAAATTGCAGGAATTCAAGCAAGAAGATAAGAAAAATGCATCTATAACGGTGGCTGCTGCCTTTACCTCAGGACTGAATGAACAAATTGCAATAGTTTCATAGTTTGTAGGGTCGGAAGGGACTTGAGCAGATCATCAAGTCCAACCCCCTGCCCTGGCAGGAAAGAGTACTGGGGTCAAACGACCCCAGCAAGGTGCAGCCCCCTAATTTCAGAAAGCAACCCTTCACTGCCCAGTTTAACACGGATACCCGCCTCTCTCAGTAGATCAGGCTCCTTAATTAAATAGTTAGCACAAGAAAACCCTCCCAAAGCCTCAAAATGCACATTTCAACACCCCGTGACCTTAGATGTTTGGGGATACCCCTATATTCACATCTAAGTTGGGGACAGATTTATCAATTTGTTATTAAACATGGGGGTAGGTACCCCTATTGTAAATGTGTGTTTAATGCTTATCTGGTAAAAAACAAAATATTGTAGAAATACAGCAGAAAACATTACAAGTTACACAAAATTATGTTGTTAAATCATTAACCCTTTAGTCGCTTATACACAATTAAGAAAGAATGTGTTGTTAGAGGAAAGAAAAACTTGATTAAATCAACAACTATAAAATCAATGAGTCTTCCCAGTTATTTTACAAAGCAATACTTAGAATTGTACCTCAGCCAAAAAAAAAAAAAAAAGAAAAAGAAAATTTCTTTAAAATGAATGGCATGGCCCGTACCCTGTTGTAAACAAGTTAAAAACATCCCCATAGCTAAATGACCAGTTACACTGGAAATATATCATGCAGTTTAACACAGAAATTAAGCTGTGTATTTTAAGTACAATCTCTAGTACTTGTTATAGATAATACTCTAATAGCAAACCACTGAAATGTATCTATACAATGCTGGGGGGTGCATGTGTGTGCATGTGTGCGCGCGTGCACATATTTAAATCCAAAAAAAGAGGTGATTTCTTATTTTGCTTTTACAGAAAACAATGCTAACTTGGAAGATGACATTTTTTATCTTAATCATTGCTCACAAATGGATTAGCTAATGCATCCTGGCTGAACAACACACACACTATGACACATGCTATGGGTTATTCTCCTTCTATAATGCAGGAAAAAGCCTGTCCAGGAAACTGGGGAGGATGACAAGTACAATCCAAATCAGGACTCACAACGCTCTTGCCAACCAGTAATGTAAGCACTGTAACCGAGCTTATCATTTCTTCTGACAACATAAGGGATATGATGATTGACTTATTCCCCCACATCACAGGATCACACCTAGATATACAGGGCATTTACACACATACATTATTCTGCTCTGTAAGCAAGCTGACGTGCTCAGCACTGCATTTCATGCGTTTGTACAGGGTACAGGATAATCCAGTACCAGGATGATAAAGCTAGAATAGGAACACCCAGGTCAGGGTGTGAAACAAGCCTCTGGTACAGGGTGGTTTGAGACATTCAAGATACAGATGGAATGAAATGCATAATTTGTTTTGATCATTGTATAGAAGGAGAATTGGAAGTCAGGAGGACTTTGTAACAACCTAGGAAAGCCTGTGTGGTGTTGTGCCAACTATCTTGTCACAAGCACAAATGGCTCAACCCCCGGTCTGATGCATTTGTTAAGCCATAATACGTTAGTGCTGCACTTGTAGACAATTAACCTGGCCAAATTTTTGCCACTAAACTGAGTTTGTGATCATTCTTTGGGCACTGACAGAAGTAATATTTGTTGTGTGATTGGCCCCTTCAAAACACTCTACAGCCATGCCTTCACAGAAGTGCACAGCAGCATAGTACCTTAAAAGTGCCCGATCATGTAACAAATTAACCTTCATTTAATAAGGGTTTAGATGAAGGCATTCTAAAACAAAGCACCATTGTTAACTTCTGTTTGTCCCTGCCTGGGAGCAGGGCTGCACTGATACAGCCCAGGTCTGCCCTCATGTGGTCATTAGGATGGGAGGAGCAGGCTGGGCAAACCCCACAACAGAGCTCTTTCCCCTGCCTTTTCCACTTCCCATCCTGACAGCACCAGAGTTGGGGAGGGAGGGGAGAAGGAGTGGGGGGTAGGTCTAGGGGAGAGAGGCTGCAAACACACGGCATCTCTCCACTGGATCAGTTCCAAAGTGGATCTCGATCTGCCCCCCCCCAGCCCCCACACATATGTGGGGGAGGGAGAGGGGGAGTCACTGTAACTCTTTTTCTGAGAAGTGCCATGAGTTACAGCAGGAATGCATGTCCATCAGCACCCTTTAAGACAAGATTAGTGTTGGAATTGCATCCAGTACCATGGACTTGTGCATGTTCAGCTTTTCTAAATAGTCTCTAACCTGTTCTTTCACCACTGAGGGCTGCTCACCTTCTCCCCATACTGTGCTGCCAGGTGTAGTAATCTGGGAGCTGACCTCTGTAAAGACTGGGGTAAAAAAAAAGTATTAAGTACTTCAGCTTTTTCCACATCATCTGTCACTAGGCTGTGTCCCCCACTCATTAAAGGGACCCACACTTTCCCTGATCTTCTTCTTGTTGACTTCATCCATTCCTGCCACTGTCAGAAACTGGCTATTGGACTAGGCAGAGCATTAGTGTGTCTCAGTATTGTACGACTTGTATCCTTTAGAGCTGGATAACTGGAGTTCACAAGTTTTATGAGCTGGCCAACCTTCAGACTCTTTGTGAGGGTTGATTCAAAGCCCATCAAGGTCACTGAAATACGATGAACTTGAGATCAGAATCTGGATACTAAAGTTTCAAGATCCAGGATCAGACATTTTTTACAGAATTTGGTCAGAATTCCAAACCAATGTAGCAGAAAGCAAGCAGGCACTAAGAAATGAGTCAGAAGCTAGGGAAGTTGAAATAAATGTACATCTAATATAATCAGTTATACAGATGATCATAAATTTAGGTGGTCTGCATGATGTTAAATAGCCCCTACTATAAGCAGCAAAAGTAAATTTGAGAATATGGGAGCCCTGAATAGAAATATAGGTCTGTTAAAGTACATCTGCCCAATATTCTAAAAAAGAAAGAATTAAAAAACACCTTCAGTTTCATAAACGATAAAATACCATATTTACTTGAATGAATTCAAATTTAAGATGATTCCCTGCCAATGAATAGATTCTACCCATGTCAAATTAATAAATTCATTATAGTTTTCCATGTATAGATTCTAATTACTGGAGGGTCATCTTAAAATATACCCTCGCCCCACACTCCCCCACTGTAATGGGGAAAGCAGCAGCAAGTAAACAGCCAGCAGCAGCAAGGAAGCAGGTGGTGGGGGAACCAGAAGTGGCGTGTCAAATAGCTTGACTCCCTATCTCCCACATCCTATTGTCCTTGTTTTCTGCCACCTGTTCCACCCACCACTTGCCCCATGTTGAACGGGGGGAAAAAACCTTGTCCTGGATTTGAGTAAATATGTTAAGTAATCAAAACAAATGATACCTTCCACAGGTTAAAGAAGGGCCAGGAGTCCATGGTATGGAAAAATATAATTTCATTGCAGTGGTACTTCATCTGGAAAATGTTCTAGGTCTGTGACAGCCAGTAGAAGAGGATCAATATTTGAAGAAGACAGAGATAGATAGTCTTGAAGAAAGCTATTAAGGAAGTACATTAGAGTTGACCAATTAAAGAAAATCTATTTATTCATATAAGGACAGATGTATGAGGTAACTTTATGTTGCTTTTGTGTATATAAACCAGTACTGCCATTTTTCATTTATTCAAAAGAAAATGAGTTAGAAAAAAAATCATGGTTCTCTCAAAATCAGACTTTTTTTAGAATAAATTGGTAACTGTTGGTTTTGCCTAGTATTTTCATTTTATGAGTTAGTCGCCTGCTCTTGTGTGATCATTTCAGGTACAAAATTCAACTTTAAATATAGACATTGAAAACAAACATCCATTTTTACCACTCTCCCATCTCCTGGGAAGAGACTTGCCACCTTTCTTTCCCTTTCTATCCTCTTCCTACATAGCCAGTTGAGGAAGCCGCAGACAAATAATCCCTCCATCTTCTAGCACAGTTTATTGTTTACCATTTTGTCCCTGCCTTTGTTTCCTGCTCCAATCCACCTGTCAGCATATTGCCTGCCTTTTCAGGATAGTCTCTCCTATCCATCCATTTCTCCCTTTCTGCAATACTACATTTTTCTGCATCCCCTTCAGGATACCTCTTCCCCAGTGATTCGACTTCAGTCACCTATTACTTACTCCTTTCTTGGTCCACTTCATACCCCACATTTCCTCATTTGTCTTCTACTTACTCTATTCCTTGTAACCTTCTTCACTGTGCCTTTTACTGCCATCATTACTCTGACTCTTCATAGCTTTTTGCCTTGTTTCCTAAAATTCATCTTCCCCTGCTGACTTCATTGTCTCTTATTCAAGGGGAGATTTTGGGCCAAGGATAGTGGGAAAGCCTATAAAGGAGGAGACAATTTACATGTACTGCAAAAGATAAGCTAAAATGACTTGTACTGAGCAGAAAATGTTGTTTTAGGATAACCGTGTTTTTAGGATAACAATGAGATAAAAATTCTTTTATATTAAAATATTTTTAATTATTTTAGAAAATTAAACAAACAACCAGTCATTTATTTAAGAGAATCCCACAGAATTCTCCATCCTTGATCCTGTATAACAAAATCCATTGCTAACTTTAAGTGTTCATGTCATCAAGCTTGCAGCATCTTAAAACATATCACAGGTGTCAAGGTGATCAGAACTCTTCTGAGTTATTATAGCTTTGAAGTATATCTCCAGATGACAGAATGTTTTTTTCCTATACATGAGAAGTTCATCACAATTAATTTTAGTCACAGAAATATCTTAAGTTGAAAGATGGTTCTCATATTTCTAGTAAAATGCTCTTCAGTATCTCTGTGAAGCTTGTGTAACAGTCTTGTCTGAACATAGATTATTGAACTTTCACTACAAGTGAACCTAACTGAGTTCTTTACAAAGACATCATCCAAATTCCTTTCCAATAAATACCCACTGTTCCAACTTCACCAGTTCTTTCCTGAAATCTTGTTTAAAATAGTAATCAATCACTAACTGCAAAACAGACTCTGAAAGATATTCTACCTAAATTTGCTCTGAGGAAGTAACAAATTGCACTCTCCTCCCTTACATAAACTTCTACGTCTCAGCATTTTTGGGGAACTTTCAATCTGTAGTATAGGTTTAAGCAGCTCTTAAGATTCAATTGATAACAATTTTTAGCTAGCAAGTACCTTATTATACCCACAATTATTTCACCATTTCAAATAAGGATAGGATTTTTCTGTGACTAAGACAGAATACCAGGCTAAGAAGTGAAAAACAAGAGCCAATAGCTACTTTTTCTCTGACTTCCTCCTACAAAAATGAATACCAAACTGTTGGGCCATCTTTGTCATCATCAACAGAAGAGCCAGCTTCATCAAGACATCAATAAACTGTAAGAACTACAATTTCTCATGTGTTTTTTCTGCCTGCGCAAAAGAACATTCTCCAGTGTAGAAAAGTTCAGGGTTTGAATTACAGGGGAGCTTGGGGGGGCTGAGCACTCCCATAAGAGAAGAAAGCCCCACCACCGCATAAGAGACAAGAAACCCCCAACGGGGTGATCAGAACCCCTTTCCCCTTTCTGCAACAGCCCAGAGTCCATGCATCACTGTGCACAGCCCCCAGCCTGACCCACACTGTTCTGAGCAGCACAGGCAGCAGTGGCTCCTTCTGGCCACCATAGCTGGTCCCAGCTCCATGGTCCTGACAGGGACCCATGCACAGAGCCCCAACACCATCCAATTTTTCTTTTTGCAGATCCCCCTCAAAATTGATGTGTAATTCAAACCATGGAAAAGTTCTCATCAGGAAACGCTACTCGGATGTTTTCTTTCCGAAACTACTTCTCATCTCATTTCTCCTGTCCACGCTCATATGTTGGAACATCTCTATCCCTATTTTGTATTCATGTCAATTAACTCCATATTTCCAGTGATCTTGCACATGATTTTTTATATATTTTAGTTTGGATGTCAGAACTGGTCAAGCCTTTTGACCATGACATCCACATTTGCAGTTCCCAAACACATTTGCTCTCGTTGTGGCTAACTCACTGAAGTTGTCTGTCTCATTACCATGGTCCCTTAAAGCAATTCCTTGTCTAGCAAGATATTTGAAAATGCTCATTATTTTTGGCAAGTAGGTCCCTCCTTTTCTTGTACAGAGGCAGTTAGCAGCTGCAGAAGAATGGAATTCTGATGTTGATTATACCCAAGAACAGCTTAATACTGTGAATGTGACTGGAATTTTTCAATTTCAAAACCCTCTTGTAAAAGCCATATCATTTTTTTTTCCACTGAGTATCTTTTAAGAGCTGTTTTCTACCTATTTCATGAAACATACAAAAAATTTCTATCCTATCAAGATGAATAACTTACCCACTACAAGAATTTATATGACTCTGACTGAACCTGAGAATCATGCCCACTCAAATCTCTTAGGGACATTTAGTTTGGATGGATGTGTGTGAAGCTGACCAGTATGGATTGGCAAGTCTTCTAATGGCTTAATTTTCTTCTGAAGTTGCTGATATCAACTATATATAATTCAGGCTCTTTTTTGAAGTCTTATTTCTTATTTCTTTGGCCAGGCCCTGCAGCTCAGTAATTAAAATGTAAACAGTCACACTCAGCTACTGACCCACTCATCCAAACCAAGTAGTTTGAATGCAACCAAATAGGCTGAACACAAATGAGAATGTGGAGAATCAGGGAGCCCATGTTAAAAGATTAACCCTAGCTAACTACACAGCCTAACAAAATGGAATTGTGAAGGGAAAAATAAAGATATAGGAAAAGGACAAGATAGTCCAAGAATTCTGAGAACATAATAATGCAGGTATAATAACAACTTTCTATATCTGAAATTTACACTACCTTTATCTAGTGGGGGTTTAAGGTAAATGATTATCATACAAGGTCTTATTGTCACAAGTGGGTATCTTGGGGCCGGTCTAGATGCTGACCCGCATGCTTGCCAAGCCTTTGATGCATCTTTATGCTGTTCCCAGGTGGGAGGCTGGCCATTTAATTGCCCTGTTGCCAAGGGTGTAGACATGGCTGCAAACGTCCACTTATACCATATCCCATGCCTCACACCTGACATCCATATACTTCATTACACTCCAGCCCCTTAGCTGGGCTGTCACTCAGCTTCACCTGGCCTAGAAATCCTTGTGTCCCTGGCACTAGGGCTCTCAATCATAACACCCACAGTGGGGCCTCAATTCAGCCACTCCAGGCTTCTAGCCCCTGACTTTCTCTTGGGCTCCCTGCCCTACTCTAAACCCTCTTGATCCCCCATGTCTCCATACTGCAGCTTCTCAATCCCACGTTCATCCCACCCCCCTTCAGGCCTCAGTCAGTGAGCCTGGGTCCCATCCCTTTTTCTTGGGGTGGGCTCCCCTAGCCTTTCCCTGCATGGAGTCACTCACAAGGCAGCAGGGGCTGAGGCTTTCTAGTGCCCCATACTTGCCCTTCACTGGGGAGGCACAGGCACGGCATTTCCTGGAGACTGCCCTGCCACAAGCAGCCCCACCACACCATCCAGTCCTAGTAGGGTGTAGTTTTAAGTCATGCCCCAGGACCAGAAACCTTCACCATCCCCACCATTCCTGCCTGTGACAGGCATCTTCCAGGCCTAATACTATTATGGCTCCGCCCTATTATGTCTCTCGGCAAAATGTCTGCCTTGCTTGCCCGCCATGCCTTGTTGGTAAATGATTATGATGTCAAATAGGCAAGAGGCTACCCTTCATGTGCCCAAATGATCATGGGCAATCAGTACACGTTCCTATCATCCCTACACATGTCCCATGCCTCACTGATGTCATGGTGTAAACAAACAGCTCTAGCTTATAGCTGGGTTGATTGTAAGGCTGCTCACATACCACCCTACTTGGGCCTCTTTCTTACTGCCCCCTGTTACAAGGGCCTCTCACACTCCACCCCCTCTCACAAGGGCCTCTTACACTCTACCTATCCTGGCCAGACTCCACCACCCTTCTCCAAAGAGATCCTCGAGCTTGTCCACTCATACTTTGGACAGTCCTGACCCAGCCTTTTGGGCCTCTCCCGTGACCCTCATCTGGGCAGTGACTGCCAATTCATCCACTTACTCTATTCAGCCAGCCCTAGCTCAGCCTTTTGGGTTCTCTGTGACCCTCATCTGGACAGTAACTGATAATTCACCCCACTCTGGGCTCTCTCAGCCCTAGCCCCTCACTGGGTCATTCCTTACTCCTGCCCCACTGGGCAAAACACGCCACCCCTCCTACTGGGGTCCACAGTTGAACACCACCTTGGGACTCAGATACTCTGCTCTGAGCTTAACTGGCCACACTATGCTGCCCTGCCATTCTCAGGGCCCAGGGTCTTGCACTGCTACAGGCTCAGGTGCTTCACAAAGCATGCCTGCCCACGCCCCCCTGAAACTCTCCTAATGACCAACCCAAAGGTGCGGGCTGGGATTTAGGCGACCCAACCCAGGGAGGTGATTGTTCCTGGTATTTAAGTGGGGCTGCACCACCACAGGCAGTCTCACTGGGCCTTTCCTATCCCAGCAGGGTGCAGTTTTAGGTCATGCCCAGGACCAATGAGGCCTCCTCCTTCCCTGCAGCCTCACCCTTAGCTCTAAGATATTCCTGGAGCAGGAGCTCTGACAGATGATGTTATTCCCAGCTCGCTGATCTCAAAATGCTCTACTCTTATAGCAGTGGTCTCCCAAAATGGCCACTTTCCTAAATGGCCTCTCTCATTAGCCACCTGGCAGCTCCCTGCTCTAGCCCTTATAGTGACAGACACCCTAAAGGGTGTTCTGTCACACTGTCCTATATCTCCAAGTGTTGTGTGAGCAGCAGCTCCAGCTGGGTGATGTTTTCCCTCCAGCTGTTCAGGGCCTGCTCTCATCTCTAGCAGCTGGGCCCTTTTCCCAATCAGATGGCCTCCCACTGGCCATGTGATTCCTGATTGAGTGGGCAGTCACCTGCAGGCTGTTCTGCTGCCTACCCAAACCCCTTTGAGTGACAAACACAATCTGTGCTCTGTCACACCTATGTACATAAGTCCACACATGACATAACTCTTTGTCATCTCACCTTGCTCTGGAGACTCCAAGTCCAGATTTGTATCTATACTTGATTGATTAACTTTAGATTGCATACATTTTTTTTATTTGACTGGACTGACATGTTGTTGAGGAGTTAAAAATACTAGTGTCCAGATCTGAGAAACACTGTCCAAAGTAGAAACAGACCTGAAGCAAAACTAATGTTAAAAAAAAAGAATAAACTAGAACCCAAATTCAATAAAAAGCAGTTACCTTAATTAAACTCCATCCCACAATTAGCTGGGAAACACTCAAATTGACAAACTCAGTTCATTAGATTTCTGGTTTAAAATGTAAGTGACATCTTGGCAAATTCATAAAATTATTTTACGTGTCATTTATGAACAAGTCCTCCAATATTTGTAATATTCTTTACCAGCAAGTCTCAATTACTGTGAGGTTTGATGAATTTAAAAAATGAAGTGGCTGATAATAAAGAATTAGACAATAACAAATAAATAATAGACTTAGTCAAGCATTACACTGTTAAAAAACTTATACAAGTTGAAAATAGCCTATATTAAATATATTGGTGAACTGGTAGATCTCAAAAAGTCATTTTAAATGAAGAATCTTCATCCTAGGGAGCTGTTTAAATAGGGCCCCAAAGAAGCCTGTGCTTGGCTCAATGCCATTAGTCAATTTACTATCAGAAAATAATTGTGAAATTTGAAAATAAGGCAAATATCATGAGAATGGTAAAACATAACAGGGACAGGTCAGTTTTAGATTAACCTCATTTACTTAGTAATGTGGACTCCTTTCATAACCGTTTATTTTACTATATCCGAATCCAAAGTTATGCATATGGAAATAAATAATGGTTTACCAGTTAGTCACTGAGGGTGAAGTTACACCTTTCACATAGACAATATTAAATCTGTGGAATGTTAACTGGTGTTAAAGTTAGAACATGCTGGGTGCATCAACAAGAGATGCTCACTGCAGAACTGCCTAATTAGCTCCACAGTAAACTCTTAGGGAATTTATACATGTGCTCTGGTGAGGAAATTCTTTAAGTAAAGTGCCTGGAGTGTCTTATGTATCAACATCCCTATGCTTCAAAATGGTTGGGGTGGAAGTGCTTTATCTAAAGCTCGAGAGTGCTTTAGATAAAAGTGCCCCACCCCCATTTTGAAGTGCGGGGATGCTGATACACAAGACACTGGAGGCTGCTGGAACACGGTAATTACCACACTCCAGCATACTTGATTAATCCAGCAGCCTCCCTGTTCATGTATAGGCACCTTCAACTTCTACACATGCGCCCCTATTGGGCTGGAGTAAACTAATTTATTCTAAAGGAGGATAGTACCTGTAAATACAAGTACTATCTTTCTGTGAGGTAAAAAAAAATGCCACAGCAGGACACATAGATTCTGGAGGGGCTGGCTAGGGTATGAGAGTGCTTCAGGGCAAGGTCTGCCTGCCAACTAGTCCCACGCTGCTGCACCCTTGTGTCCCAGCCAGCCTCTCTGCAGCACATTGAGCTGGGGCAGAGCAGCCCTGGGCTGGCAGGCTGATCCTCCCCAGACAGACCCTCTGTCAGCTGGAGCTACTCCAACTTAGCTCAATGTGTTGCAGTCTCAGGCCTACGTGTAAACATAGTATCCAGGACCAATAGACTCTGGCACGATATATGCCAGAGTTGATTGCATCAAAATAATTTCATGTTTAGATGCACCTGCTATGTGCAGTCACACATTAAGGGTTAATACCACTGCCTGCCTGCACAGCTTTTACTTACCATTAGAGGACTGGCAAGCAGGAGCATGGCTAGAAGCCAGAACATCTGGGCTGTATCGATCCTGTTGAAGTGAAAAGGGTGGGGGGCTGTAAGTAGTGCAACCTGAGACAGTGGAGGACTGCAAATTGCTCATTCTATCTGCGTGAAGCAAACTCATATTACTCTGACATGAGCTAGATAGCATGGCCCAAAGTTAACCCTCACCTGAAATGGCATAACTTTGAGACAAGCTTTAACATACAAATGTTCACGGTTTAAGTGCCCTTAGCATGGTCTAAGTGTAACGTGTAACTTCACCCCCAGACAGAAAATAGAAGATAATATTCTGAAATGCAATGACATTAAAAGAACTAGGGTCCTAGTGGATAATTAAATGGATTAAATACCAGTGCAAAACTATAATGAATGTTTGGACCTTCAGAGGAATATTAAGTAGTAGTAGTGAGGTAGAACTGTCTTTATATATATGTCACGTGAGGCGTGCCCTAATTCTGGAGTCTATATTTAAGGAAGTAGCTGATGAATTAGAAAGAATTTTAGAAAGGAACTAACAGAACAATTCAAAATCTGGGAAACATTATACCAAGCAACTTAAGAACCCCAGTTTAACCCACCCAAGGGAAGGTTAAGAGGTGACTTGATCACAGTTTATAACTACCTAAAACGGAGAAAAATTCTGAAAGGGTGGAATAAATCTATTTGAGTTGTGAATTCTACTTTGTATTTCAGCCTCTATCTTTTATTTTGACCTTTATTTTAGATTTACTTTTAAATTAAAAACCTATTCTACATTAGGGGCTCAGTACCTAGATGAGTTACAAAGCTGAGAAAACATGATAGAGCAACTTAGGTCTACCAACTTTGCCTTTCATCTACCAGCCAGTCAACATTAGATAATGCTGTCTCTCTTGAGAAGCTAAATTGAGGGAATGATCTTTTATTTCCTACTTGGAGCACAAAGGCAACTTAGTTCAGAGACTATATGCAGAATTGAGATAATGGAGGAAATCTTCTATACCACTTCAGAAGACAAGGATGGAGAACAGGAAAAAACAGGAAGACTCTGCTCAAAACTCTGACTAGGCCTCAGATTCACAGGGAAGAGGTGGAATAGAGATTGGAAGGGAGGGCCTCATTTTTTTATTATTATTATTTTATTTCATTATTGAAACTAAGCAACTATACTTTGCAATTTCTTAAACCTTCATTCCCTGCTTATCTTTTACACTAAGCCCCTCAACTAATCCCTATAAGGGGCAGAGTGACCATAGCAATCCAGAACTGAGAGTGTGTATGAAAAACCTGAGCCTTCAAAAGGCTGAGCCAGAGGTTTCAGAATTTCAGGCTGCTTGACTGCAGAGTCCCGCATAAGATCACAGGAAAATTGGGCTGAAAAGGACATCATGAGGTCATCCATTCCAGCCTCCTCCTCAGGGCAGGATCATCCCTGACTAAACCATCCTAGTCAAGGGTCTGTGTAACCTGCTCTTGAAAGTTTCCAAGGATGGAGATTCCATGGTTTTTCTGAGTAGCATTCCAATGCTCTACCATCCTCATAGTCAGAAAGTTCTTCGTAATCTCCATCCTAAATTTCCTCTGTTGCATATTGAGGCCACTGCTCCAAGTCCTATCCCTTTTAGCCACAGAAAAAGGTCATCTGCATTGTCTTTATAAATCACTCATCAGGTATTTGAAGACCATTATCAAATCCCCCCTTTTCTTTTTTACTCCAGACTAAATACTCCTAGTTCTTTAAACTTTTCCTTGTAAGTCTTCCCAGGCCTCTAATCATTTCTGTCCTTCTTCACTGGACTGTTGCCAATGTTTCCACATCTTTCTTTAAGTGTGGGGATGAAAACTGGACACATTACTTCAGATGAGGCCTCATCAGGGTTGAACAAAACAGAAGAATCACTTCCTTTGACTTGCATGTGACACTTTTGTTGATAGAGCCCAGAATGCAGTTCGTAGTATCTGGAAGCTTGTGATGTGGAAATAACTTTGTATTATTTACGGAAATGTATATAAACTATTTACAGTGCAGAGGTAACAATTTTTTTTCCTGGCCTGCTCCTGTTGTCTGGGCCAGAAGTTCCTGCAATTTCACTCAGACTGTCTTGCAGGATACCAGATTTCCTTGCCCAGGAAGACTTATTCTATGTCATATATTCCCCTTTTTATAAAATCCTCACTACACTTATAACACTAAAATAAAAACTATTACAAACTCAAACAAACATGTTTCAATCAATCCCTGGCTGTTTCAGCAGTCTTTCTGCTCTACTATATTAGAGCCCCTATGTGATTAAGTTCTTGTCTGCATTCAAATGTTCAACCTCCTGGTCACATTCTGGGTTACCTTGTCAATTAGTTTCAGTCAGTACCTCTGTTCTTATTCTGCTCATCGCCAGGTATTTTAAGAAGATGTCTTTGATTCCCCCTTAAAATTTGGCCTTTTTGATTCCTCTTTGATTTCTGTAGCTTTAACTGGGTAATGTCCATCTTACCAAATGTGCATTTATTAACTATGGAAATATCTTTGTTCCTTTGTTGTAATTATATATCTGTTTGTACTTTCCCAGTCTTTTCTACGCTATTGCATACTCCATTGTCACCATTCATTTTTGGCCCAGGTCAGTTAGTCAAGCTTTTATACACCTGTTTTAGAGAAGACCTGCAGGCGACTTTTCACACTGCAGTGTTGTAGCTGTGTAGTTGATCAGTGCCAAGTAGAAGTCTTTTCCTTTCTCTTTTCTTTTTTGAAGCAGGTTTTTTATGATGTGTGCTCCTCATTCTGGCAGTCAGTTACCTTGTAAGTATTTGGGACTGGATGTTTCTTGACAAAAACAAAAACAAATGGCAAAAACAAAAGGTATACATTTCAGCAAAAGTCTTGAAATGTAGCAGCATGCGACTCTACATTGAATATGCTTGCCAACTATTGTCAGTGTAGAGTCGTCAACATGGGCGATTGGTGCCTCCTGAGTCTGGGGGGGCGACCAGATTGCCAACCGGGGAAAGGGGGTTCCCCATGGCCAATCACCAACTGGGGGCGGGGGAGGTTCCCCAGCGACAGATTGCCAAGCACGGAACCACTAGCAGCAAAAATGGAAGTGCACTTGCACTGGCACTTCCAGTTTTGCAGCTGGTGCTTCCAGGGGGCACATGGCCAAACGCAGGGGGTGCACGTGCACCTGTGTGCACCCCCTACACATCGCCAATGATCTTCAAATGTCACAACTTCTAGGAAATTAGTATAGTAGTCCATAGTAATCAAGTGGTCATGTCTTTTCAACCTAAATAGATCAGTCCCAGCTCTGTCCCATGGAACTATAAGTTGCTCAGGGGTATCACTGGTTCTTTTTGATGGTCATCACTGCATTTCTGGCATGTTCCACATCCCAACATCATGTCTTTAATATCACTATTCTTCTGAAGCCAAAAGACAATACTGGGTCTGCTTTTTGATTTGGTCATTCTCACATGTCCTTCATGGATTTGTCCCAAAATTGTATTTCTCATCACTGCAGGAATCACAACTGGTATAGCTTTCATGAGTACACCTGGGAGCACTGAGAGTTATTTTTTATATAGAGAATATGAAGGTAGAGAAATGGTGATTTTCTCCTTTACTTGTTGCTTATCTCACCTCTTACAGTGTTTCATTTTAACCATTTCCATCACAAGTCCATCCCAAATTTCTGGAGATACACTGCATGATGCTTTAATCACATCCACATGTATGGTTACATCAGGTTGTAGACTTAGACAAAGGGTATGCTCTTGAAAGCATATTTGCCGTCACTGAGTCAGATCTAGGTTGAAAATCCAGGACTGTGACAGATGTGTTGGGGGAGCTCTCCACCAGAAGCAGCAGTGCATTACTTTGACCCACTCCGCAGTGTATAGAGATCAGCTGCTTCAGTGGGGCTTTTTGGTGCTTTTAGCTAAAGCTGATTCAACTAGCTATTAGATAAAAGCACCAAAAAAGCCACACTGAAGTGCCCAATCTCAACAGATGATGGGAAAGCTGGGTGCAACTAGGGCACTGCGTCTTCTGGGCATGTGCTGGGCTTAGTATAAGAGCATGCTGAGTTTAAAGTAAAGCACCATTTTTGTTTCCCCTCTCTCCCCCCTATGTCTGCAAGCAGCCCAAGGTCATATTATACTTCTGCAATTCATAAATTAGGAACTATATCCTTGGTGATTCATCTCCAAGTCCTTTTTTTAATATTTCAATCAGTTTGTGATCTGTTTCCACACCGAATCTCCAACCATACAACAAGTCATGGATATTGTACATCCATAAGTTAGGTCAAGTTTTCAATTTGTGCATATATTTTTTCTGCAGCTGTCATAACCCTAGTTACATATGAGACTAGCAATCAATCAGTTTCATGATGCTGTAATAGTATTGCTCCCAGTGTATCTGGCACCCATGGAGGTTTGATGCTTTTTAAAGAGTCAAAGGGGTTAATGTCAATATGTGTTTTAGATCACTAAATTCGCTTTCATACTGTGGCATCCAGGCCCTTTCTGAATCTTGTGGAGAAGGTGTCTTAAGTTGTACAAGCTGTGTAGATAGGAATAAATTTGTTGACAAAATTCAATGTTCCTAGCAATCTTCAAATTCCCTTTTTATCTTCAGGTTTTAGAATGTTCAGTATTGCCTGAACCTTTGAGTCATTAGGTAAGACTGCCTTTCAGTTGCTTGCCCAACTATGTTATTTCTGTTTTCTGAAACTGACATTTGTCTTTATTCAGTTTAAGGTTATTAGCTCTTGCAATATCTAGTATTTTTCTCAATTCTTCTGGGTGGCCAGTGGCATTACTGCCCCATATTATTATGTTATCAATATAGACTTTCCCACCTGCTAAACTTTCTAGCATCTGGCTCATCATGCTGTGAAATATCTCTGGAGCTAAGCCTATTCTAAAAGGTAGTCTTAAGCAGTCTTCCAAATAGGGGGTTGACAGTGCAGACCTTGGAGCTCTCAATTGTAAAAAAAAATTGATAAAGAAATAGCAGCTGTGATGTTTCTGCTACTCATTCTGCACTGGAAACAATGACATTAGCAACATTTTAAATTACCACTTGTCTCTGTTATTGGTTACTGTTACAATACTATTAAGGTATATGCGGAACTCCACTCAGAGGCAGTGAGAATGCAGTTTTAAATGAGGATCGTCCAACTGGTGACCCATGGGCCACACTGCAGTCCACAAGGGGCCAGCATGTAGCTCACAGGTCCCTGCAACTGTTTCTCCTACAGCTGCACAGCAGAGGATGGTCAGGAGGCAGCCTATGCAGCTCCCATAGTGGGTTGCAGGCAGCAACGTGCAGCTCGGAAGCTCACACAGTGGAGGCACAGTGAAGGGCAGGGTGGTCCTAGGGGGACCTATAAGTCAACATCAGCACTGTTAGTCCAGTGGGAATGATAAGGACCCTCTCTTCCAACATATGGCCCACATGATCTGAGGGCTGCATGTGGCTGGGGGCTGCACAGGTAGTTTGAATATCCCTGTTCTAAAAGACAAAAATCTGTTTTCATAGGTGATGCTACAGAAACCAGGGGTTTTGAGTTAACTGATCTTGTATTACCACTTCTGTGCTGAGAACCTGAATTTCTACATAATAGTGTTGAATCATGGCAACTCACCACTGAGACAGCAGTGTTGGGTCAAGCTACCCCATTTTTTAGAAGTGAGTGACATTAGCTATTGTCCATTGAAACTTAACTTCTACTATGTACAGAACATAACAACTTCTGAACAGGTCTAAATTCTGAGAGTTACACTGTATATGAGCAGACTTTATATCCAAGTTGAGTTTAAATAAAGTCAGTGGATGCCTGCCTGTGTGCTTCTCTTTGCCCGGCTAAGATGCAAATGGGTGGTGGAAAAGCTCTTACTCAGAGGTAAACGTAACAAAAAAATATTGCATAATGAGTGGCAAAGTGAAATAATTTATTGTAACAGCTTCTTCTAGGCTACTGAACTTTGCAAAAAAGTTATTTTTATGTATGTTAAAAAAAGATCAACGTTATTTTTAGAGTGGTGCTTCTTCTCACTACGTAGCTATGTCCACCTCAACTACTTATCAAAGGATTAAGAAGGCTAAATGTTAACAAAAACAAATCTGTTTACAAAAAACCAATTTACAACTGCCAAATGACAACAAGGTCCTTACCCATCAAAAACAAAGTACCCAAGAATATAAGAATAAATTAAACAGTATAAATATTATACAGATCAGATAAAACACAAGAGAACTAAGAACATTTTGCTGCTGTAGACTTAACACTGACGTATGGATTGTTTTGAGCGAAAAAAGGGGGAATTGCCAATCATTCAGCACCCGTCTTGAAATTTGAACATGTGCAGTTTCAAAGCAGCATGCAGGAAATGGGGAAGAAAAATCTAGTCTTTTTGTGATGGAGGTGGGCTGAGTTTGAGGAAGAAGATACTGAAAGATTGGGTATGAGAGACAGAGTTAAGGCTGTGCTGCACTTTTTGTTGTGTATGATTATTGTATTAGTGGAGAGTGTGGCTTTGAATGGTGGACTAGAATCCATAAGTTATAATTTATTTTACTACTATATTTTTATTAAGTATACTACAGACAGCACACGCAGGACAATAGGAGTTTTGGAACACATCCACATAACAGAAGAACTCCAACTTGTGCCTTTCGAAGAGTGCCTTGTGTGGAAAGCAGGCATGATTTCCTATCAGAAACTGATAAAAGCACTTCTCCTGAGCTGTTTCTGGAAGTTGTCTGCAATTTAATGCAGCTTCCTCTATTCTGGGAGCAAAACGTTTTACGCAGTGTATCTTACACACATTTCAAGGAAAGGTCTCACTGGACTGTAAAAAAAGAATCTCAGAAGATAAGCAAAAGAATTAAACTTTTCTTCTATTATGTGACAGGATGTTTAAAAGGGGGTTCTAGAAAGTCCCCGATAGCTTGCTCCAAAAACATCACTGACTTGTAACAAACAACACACCTGAGTCTCAGAGTCTGGATAATATGTCCATTTGCGGTCACTTGGAAAAGCTCTCAACAACCACCATTTTTCCATTAGTGTCTGAATGAAAGGCAAACCTGGAAAGCGCTGATACAGCTACATAAATATTTATATTGAAGGCTCCATTTTATCTCAGAGATATTTCAGTGCAGAATAAAATAATGAATCCAAGTGTTTTCTTCCTCTTATTGGAGGGTATTTCATTAACTTATTTATAAATTTACCATTGATTATGGGCATACAACATATTATCATACGATGCCACTAATACCAATATCATGCCACTAATCAAAACCAGACTCTCTCTTTAATCAGTGAAGAATGAAATAATTAGCTTCCTAGTTGTTTAAGATAGTCTTCCTTCTTTGAAACTCAGTCTTTGAACTGATAAATTAGCCTGCGTATTCTTTCTCTCTCAAACCACTTGATAATTTATTTCATACCTGAGGTACAATATATTCATTAAAAACATTCTGAATATGCACAGCTGTGCTGGTATCATTTCCATCAATGCCTTTGAAAAATGTTACCATAATATGCCGAAGTTTTAAAAAGAAACAGATTAAGGAAAGGGTAATCAGTGGAGTTTCTAACCAGGATAACTCAGCAGCCCTGTGAAGACAGCAGATTATCTTAGATCAGCACACTTCACACAGATTGATAAATGACAATTCAATATAGGGGGCCTATATTTTAATGGATTTTTACCACCCTGGATATTGCATATCTGGCTGATCTTCTATGAATCCTAATTTGGTTTATGTTATAAAAAAGGCACACTAGGCAATAGTCCACTGCACTTTCATTGTTACTTAATGTTGTTTACCAGAGGACAACCTGTAGAATGGTGTATATTAGCTCTGAATTATTAAGGAAGCTGAAAGATGTACTAATTTCTTTCATTCTCTTTCTACTAAATCTGTTATGGACACTTTTAAGCAACATCATCATAGAACAGAGTGGTTTCTTCAGAAATTTTCCTGACCAGCCTTGCAAACCCTTCTTAAAAAAATGGACGTTTTTAGTTTCATGAACTTCAGCAACTTCTTTACACCCATTCAGCTGCTCCAGATGTGCACAGTGGGTTTAATTCTGCTCCCACAGACAGAAAAGGCAAAACTCCCATTGACCTCATACAGGAGCAGGACCCCTACTTATACACACAGTACAAGAGTTTGGGAGAAAGTCAAAACAGAATAAAAAGTTGCCTTTTTTCCCATAAGAACAAGTACCTGGATGTCTTTTTCAGGTAAGTGAGCAGACTCCAAGCCTTCTGCCAAGCTGGGCATATTTAAATTTGCAATTTTCAGCTACAGGTGCAGGAAGCATGTGGCTGGCACTACAAACCAAGCTTCGATAAATTAAATCACGTTGATACATGCATAGAATGATAGAAAATTAGGGTTGAAAGGGACCTCAGGAGGTCATCTAGTCCAACCCCCTGCTCAAAGCACCACCATCCCCAGCTAGATCATCCCAGCCAGGGCTTTGCCAAGCTAGGCTTTAAAAGCCTCCAGGAATGGAGATCGCACCACCTCTCTGCCTAACCTGTTCCAGTGCTTCACCACCCCCACAGTAAGAAAGTTTTTTCTTGATATCCAACTGAAACCTCCCTTGCATAAAGCTAATTGCTTCTGAGATGCAACTCTAATAACAGGCAGTCCTGGCCAGATCAATTCCTATCGCTCAGCAGAAAGCTCCTCTTGGGGAGCTGGTGCTGGTAAATGCCCAGCCTCTGACAGCACTGCAAAACTCTAGAACTCCGGGTTCAGAGGAAGCCTCTTATTAGACCAATTAAGAAATCGCAAATAAAAAAACCACAAGATGGTTTTCTGCAAGCTATCCAGCCTCTGACGGTGCACTTAGGCATCTGCCTTCCAGGGCCCCCCCCCAGAGGCAAATCTCGAGTGGTAAGAAACAAGTGACCGTTTTACAGGGAATCTGCATGGAAGACTTTTGCAAGTCGAGCGGATTAGGGGCTCCCGCCCCTCTTCCTCCGCCCATTACAAGCGTGCCCAGGAAAGTTTGACGTGGCCCCTGTCCGATCCGGCAGCAGGCGCCTGCAGAGCCGCGGGCACCTGCTCACGGCGTGGGGGGCACGGCGCGAGTGCGACTGGGAAGGGATGTGACAGCAAACGGAGCCGGGAGCCGCCAGGCCAGCTGGAAACCCACAGCGCTGCCTCCCCGGCGGGGGAGCGGCCGCCTCGGCGCCCGCGTGTACTCACCAGCTGCCCAAACGCACCGTCAGGAGCAGGAGCAGGAGCCGCAGCCCGCTGCCCGGGTGCCACGGGGGCGAAGGGCCGCAGGGCCGCCTCCAGGGATCCATGGGCTGGGCGCGCCTCTCCCGCTCTCCCCTCCGCCGGGGCTCCGCGCTGCGGCCCGCGCCCCCAGCGCCTCGGCGGGGCGCGGGAGACCGGCACCGCACAGGTAGCGCCGGGCCAACTCGGCCAATAGGCTCTTCAGGTTGCTCCATAAATTATCTCCCAACGTGCCGGACGAATCGCTCCCGCCTAGAGGTGGAGCCTCCTTTACTAGAAGGGAAACACGCTTGCAAGGGCGGCTGGCCATTTTCACGCGGCCACGCGCGCCGTCGGACGGGGACCAGCGCCGCTTCCGTCCGCTCCCCGCGGCGCCCGCCGGCTGGGGGGCACCGAGAGACGAGCCCGCACCGCGGGGGGCCCCAGGAGGCGCCGAGCCCCCGTCTCCCGTGCTCCCCCCTGCGGGGGGGCATCGCAGCTCGGGCCGGGCCGGGCCCGGGGCGCCGCGCCCCGAGCGGAGAGGCTCCTTGGTCTGCCGAGCGCGGGAGGCGGTTGCCATGGGGACGGGGGAAGCCCGGGACCCGCCTCTCGGGCGCGCGCCGAGCCGCCCCGCGGGCTTCGCCCTGCGCTGCCCTGAGGAGCCGGCGCGAGCGGCTGCCGCTTCCGCTGCCACGACCCTGACTCCGAGCCCGTGGTTCAGGGCGGGTGGCTGGAGGGGCCAGACACACTAGGCATGGGCGACTGGTGCCTCCTGAGTCGGGGAGGGGGCAACAAGACAGCCACCGGGGGCACCGCGGGTCCGCTGTGGCCGATCCTGCCGACCTGGGCGGGTACCCCCACAGCAGCCGATCCCGCCAACCCACAACTAGCAGCGGTGTGCGGGTTGGCGGGATCAGCTTCTCCTGGCGCACTCCCCAGCCAGCGCTCTCAGGGGGACACCAGCACTCTGGCCTGCCCAGGACCGCTGGCTGATGGGGCCGCGCTTGCGCTCTCAGGGTGCGTGTGCACCCACTACACGTCGCTACTGGTGCTGGGAGTGTGGCCAAGCTGAGCCTGCCCCTGCCCACTCCCTGTCAGTCCACTGCAAAGGTGAAGCCCTCTGAGCATCTCCTTAAAACGTGCTTAATCCCTCCTGAATCCCCACTGCTGGGATGGTCCTGTTGGAGACGGTCCTGCTTGGGCTAGATGAGTGCTTCTCAACCAATGGGCCATGTCCCACTGGTGGGATGCAAAGGCTGTCTAGGTGGGACGCGGAGAAGCGGCCAGCTCGCCGCCGGCACTTCTGGGTTCGTTGCCAGCACTTTTGCTGCTGTTTGCTGCCGGCACTTCTGGGTTTGCTCATCAACCAACTGCCGGGGATCCCACCACTCATCATTTATCATGGTGGGACCAGGGTTTTGGGGAGCAATGGTTGCTGGGATATAAGGTGGAGAAGGTTGAGTATCTCTAGACTAGATGACCTCCTGAGATCTCTTCCCACACTTTCTATCAGTCTATGAAGATGTTTCCCGGTGCCTCTCAGTTTATTGCTCTTCGCTGTTATTTCTGGGCCTCATTACAGGGTAATTTTAGGCAGTTCCTGGAGCTCTTAATGCCTGGGTTGTCCACACACTAACACCTTAAAGTAGTTTAAGGCAAGGTTCCTTGAGTAGATATGATTGAGTAGATGTGATCTCTCTTATTACACCAACTACAGATTTGGAAAAAACTTCTTTACAAGTTTCAGGCACCAAACACCCTTCCTCAGGGCTAGGGATTTGTGCCTGAAAGCTTTTCTCGAACTATTTAGTTGGTCTAACAAAAGATATCACATCTACCCAAAGAACCTTGTCTGTCACCTTGTCTGTCTGAACCTTGTAGCCAACACGGCTACGACCAACAACCTAAAGTGGTTTAAAGTGCTTATTATGGCTAGGGACAGACATTACACATAAACCAGTTTAAGTGATCAGAAACTGGTTTAAATCCGTAACAGAGCAGATGTTCAGGAGGAGTGACAGATAGGGGGTGCACGTGTACCCCCTACGCATGGCAGTGCAACCCATGCAAAAAGGTGCCTGATTGCCTCCGGCCACTGCTGCTGTTGCTGGCAGCCCCTGCAGGTGGTCACCGACCATGTCGGCGCTCAGCACCCACCCCTCCCCGCGACCGCCGACAGCACCAGCGCTGTCTGCGGGACCTCCCCACCACCGGGCACCCACCACTGCTGGTGCAGCTGTGCCTCCCCAGCCGCCAGGGGCATGTGCCATTCATGGGTTCATCAGTGGCAGGTCCTGTCAGACCAACCTGGTGGCCTTTTACGATCAGATGACCAAATCATTAGATGCAGGAGTAGCAGTGGATATAGTCTTCCTGGACTTCCGGAAGGCTTTCGACACTGTCGCTCACCCCGTTCTCATTAA
>NW_017728948.1:49803811-49826703 GCF_001723895.1 Crocodylus porosus
CGCTACTTCACAGTCAGGGCAGCTAGGATCTGGAACCAACTTCCAAGAGAAGTGGTGCAGGCTCCTACCCTGGGGGTGTTTAAGAGGAGGCTAGATGCACATCTTGCTGGGGTCGTTTGACCCCAGTATTCTTTCCTGCCATGGCGGGGGGTCGGACTAGATGATCTGCTCAGGTCCCTTCCAACCCTACAAACTATGAAACTATGATGTTCAGTGCACATACATGAGTTTGAAAATGACTGAAACTGGTTTGAGATAAACCTACTTACATGTAGGATCAGATGTAACTGATATGGGTTAAACTGGTTTACACAATGTCAGTCCAGACCCTTCCTGGTTTAAGTTAAACCAGAGTCCCCCAGCATCAAAGATGCTTTGCAACCCTGGGCAGGGCTCTCTGCTCTAGCCCAGCAGGGCTGGCCCCGCCACTCTGGTTCCTGGCTGTTGCTCCAGCAGAGATGGCAGGCACAGCAGCATCTGCCTCACTTCCTCATGCTCCCCAGCTCCCTCTCATGCAGTGATTCTCCCTTCCCCTCTGCCTTGTACAGACACCTCTCAGCATTAGCTGGCATACCACATGCTGCCTACAGTCCATGGTGTGGGAGACAGGCCAAAGGCAGACAGAACAGTGTCAGCTTAGGGCTTTTTGGAGCTTACCAACTGGTAACTTCCATTCCTTCCCTGGAAAAAGTTGTTTAAGAAAAGCTTGAACTAATGAAAGAGTCTTTTGTTTTGTTTGATGGGCTGACAAATGCTAACAACTCACTGTGTAACACTCTGCTGTGTAACTCAGTGCTCTGTTGTCAACAGTGAGGTGGGGTGGGGGAAACCCCTCACTAATCAGAGCATCCTGCTGGGTCCTGGCCATGCCCCTCCCCAGCTCAGCACTTTGGCAGGGAAGGGAGGGCTGATCTAGCACCCCCATTTTATAGGTCCCTTGCTCTGCTGTGAGGCTGATTTGATGCATGCACGTCAGGTATGAACACAGGTACTGGGAAAAAGGCAATATGTTCAGGCCTTCTGGGAGGTTGCTGCCTGAAAAATGCTGTATAGAAGAACTTGGTGCTGGATTTCTCAGTGTATAGATTCCCACAAAACAAAATGAAAGTTGAGCTAGCTACATGAGTGTTGGAGATGTGTGCTTTCATCTGAGGGAGGTTGGGAATGAATGTTAAATAGAAGAGAAAGACAAAGTCCCAATTTTTAATAAATTCACAGACAAGCCTCCTGTTGTCTCCTGCCATTAGTCGCATTCACTTCAATGAGGCTAGCCATAACAAAGGAAAAGTAAAAACGTGCACTTAAATCCTTTCAGGGTTCAAGCCTACATAGAAATAAGTTGTGCAGTGTCCCAGGCTGTGGTCTGCTTTTATTACACTCTTATGTCTTTGTGCTATGGTAGCCAGAACAAGCCCAGCTAAACATTGGTGTTCTTAGCACTACCAGATAAATCCGAACTTGACCCAATAATCTATAGTTTCAAATTTTGAAGACATTCCAGTTGCACCACTTACAAGTCTGTAGGGCAGTGGCTGGGAACATTTTCCAGCAGTAGGCAGAAATGATTCAGCATGGGTCCAAACGGGTACTAGTTCCTAACTCCTGCTTCACACTGCTCAGCCACCAAAGCAACCCACCTCCATGGACTGGATACAGTGTCTCCAGGGGGTTGCTGACTCTAGCTGCAGGGGATGCATTTAGAATAGGTTTACCTACTTCATTAGCTTCTCAGTAATATTCCACATTGATTTTCCAAGAGTAAAAATTTCTTTTGCCTCAAAAATGGAATTGTTCTGAAGTGTAATTACTGCCTAGTACTTATTAACTACTTCATTAATGGACTAATCTGAGGACTTGCCTCCTTACATATTGTGATTTTATTGTATTTTAATATATATTGCATTTTGATAGATTCTAGCTATTGTAATATAAAATTCTTTACTATACAATCCAAGTGAAAGCAAGAAACAGGCACGAACTCAGAGAACAGAATGTGTATTTGTTACAAGAAGAAAGAGCAGTGACAGATCCCTGTCCACCACTGGTATTCAAACAAAAAAGCCACTAACGGCAAAGGACTGGCCAAATTAGCCTGCCTGATTAGCATGGTTGGAGGCATACCAGTTTCTGTAGCTCATGATGACACACAGAAGGGGATGCATCTAACGCCATATCTAACTACTTTGAGCAGTCAAATGAGTAGGTACCCATTTACAGTTTGACTGACTGGGGGCAACCTTTCATGTCAGTTTTGAATGAAAGGGACTTATGCCTCCAGATTTAGTGCAAAATGGCTTATCCACTATGCCACAGTGCCACTTGCCAATGGTAAGTGCACTCCAAAAATCTGTTCCATTTCTCCACTCAGAGAGCCCTGCCCAGCCCCAGCTCCCTGCAAGCAGAGTCTTTTCATTGTAGAAGCCATAGTTTTTAGACATTGTTGGTATATAAGGCATATATATAAAGGCACAACTACAGTACTGTCTACAGGCCTAAGAAAATAATTTTATGTATTTTATTTTAATAGGACCACCAACACTTCTGCTATCCCATAAAATCCTTTCTTTAGAGCTACCTTACATATATTTTTTGGAAAATAAGCATTATAAATTAAATGTAAAAATTCTTCCATGACAACATATGCATACGTATCCTATAACTTATTTCATAAAAAGAAACTGCTGTATTTAGCTGGAGGCTGCCTGACTTCAATACATCAGGCTTCCCACAATCAAGTAAAGTGCTAGTGGTGGTGGTTTGTTGTATACAATTAGGGTGAAAAATAATATATTTCATGTTCATATGGTTTGTATATTTAGAATGATAAGAAAATTAGAATAATAAAAAGGTTTAAAAAGACAAAACTAGTCAGTCAATGAGAATCCCAACAAATGTGTTCTTGGCCCACATGAAACACAAAATGTACACGCTTATTTAATATACGATAAAAACACAGAACAGGCAAAAGAGGGATTCTAAGACCAAACAACTGAAAAAACATAAAACAAGTTTCTTGAAGTTCACCAGAAGCAGGAGCCCTAAGAGAGAATCGGAAAGCCTTCAGGAGTACACATGAGCAAAAAGTAGCGATAAAGGAAAATAATGAAAAAAAGATAAAATGCTAGAGCTAATAAAGCCCCAGAGCTAATCTAGAGCTAATAAAGGCATAAGGGAAACTTTAGGGAGTAACTTGTTCAATTAATGCCACCCTACCCTGCCTTCTACCTAACTTCAGACTTCAGAGCTAATAAAGGCAGGTATATAATAAAAAGACACAAGAATACAAATAATAAAAGAGCAACAAACCACCACAGCTCAGTCAAGGTTTAGGTGCTTTGAAGCACCAGACCTAACATTCTCATTAAAAGTGCCTATCTACCAGAGAACTAGAAGAAGTGATCACCTGGGATATGATCCTTAGAGTTTCAGGCCAGTGAGTTTCAGAACTTCAAAAAAAAACAGGTAACAGGAAAAGAATCCACAGTCTCTCTGTTAAGAACATACTTAACCCAATCCAATATGCAAACTATTTCTTGGTCTGCAAATATCCCATTACCTGGACTAGCATTTATACCCCCTATGTCCCTCAGCAGATATGTCCCTCAGTGGAGCCTTGTTAATCCCCAGTGACCTTTTTAACACACTTCCACTTCTTTCTGCAGCTTCTTTTCACCCTCTCCCTCCATCTTCCACACTTAAAATCCTTGTGCTTAGAATCCCTGCTTTCCGCAAGTCTATTCATAGCATTTCATGAAGTATGCTCTTGCCTACAAAACCTAATGCCTCTGTGAACTAGTTAGTTCCTAAGGTGCCACCCTGCTTTGCTTTCTGTAAGACTATGGCATTGCTCATAATGTTCTGAGGTTAAGGTATTGATGGTGTATACTTCAATTTATTGTATTTTTTTCAAATAAAGTCTGCCTGACTGTTCTATTCAGCAGAAATGAGCCAGGAAGAGAACAGTGACTAATTTGCATATGAAACACTGTTGAACTCCAGCCCCTGCACCTAAAAAGACTTATTGCCATTTCTTGTGCCAAGGGGGCATTTCAAAACCACAATGCAATGAAGTGGCCTTCCAAATGAAAACTCCCAAAGACTAGCAGAAGGGTGGTGAGGGGAGAGGGGATACTTAAAAGAAAACATTTGGGGCTGCTTAGCAAAGCATTTACACTTCCTGAGCTTTGGGCCAAAGGATTCTTTCGGTTATATTACTGTTAACCAGTAAGGGGGGATTGGTTGTTTCTTTAAAAAAGCAGTCTGCTTTGGTGTTTGATTTTGGGGTGCTGACAAATGTGCAGCTCCCCACTCTAACTCATGGCATTTCAGATGTTCACTGCTGGGTTGGGGAAGTCCAGCTCCAATTTGGAGCCAATCTAGCAGAGGAGCTGCTTGCCTGCAGCCTCTCCCTGCTAACCCTGCACCTCATGCCTTCAGCTCATACTGCCTGCAGAATAGGCTGGAGCCGAAGCAAACCTCAACCTGGAGCTCCTTCCCCCTCCCATCCTACAGACTGCACCAGGGGCAGGGCTGAGCTGATGCAGCCCAGCCCCAGTCATGTGCAGGGACTGGCAGATGTTAATGGAGGCTCTTGGCTTTGGAATACCTTCATCTGAGGGTTAAATTTGTTGCATGATCCGGCACTTTTAAAGCCCCCTGCACTCATGCACTTCTGTCAGGGCACAGCTGTAGAGTGATTTCAGAAGGCCAATCATGTAACCAATGTCACTTCTGTCAGCACCCTGAGTGCACTCCTTCCCTTTAAATGAAACTTCCTTGCATTTAAAGGGAGAGGTAAAGACCCTCTTGAGAAATTAGACCAAAGCGTAGCTTTCTGAGGCAGCCACTGATAACTAGCAGGCAGGGGATGGAATCAGCACTAAAAGTCCAGGACTTGAAGTTCAAGGACCAAGTATTCACCTATTTTAAAACCTAAGTCCAGGCTGGCTTCTGGGGGTACTCCAAAACACCACGTAGGTCTGGGATTCCAAACAAGTACTCCCTTGGGGAATGTGATAGGTGACGATAAAAGTGAGATTCTGAAGCACAACCCTAGTGCTTTTTTAAAAAGTGCTGTTGCAACCATCAAAAAAAGAAACAAAAAACAAACAACCAAAATACTTAGCCAAAAACACAGCAGAGATTTCAGCATACAGCCAGCTCTGTAAGGAGAGGCTTACAGCATTCTGCCCAGAGAGCTATTTAACCTTTGCAAAGGCAAAAAAGGCACAGCTGATCAGCCTGCTGGTACAAAGTGATTAAACCCAAAGCCTTAAACCATTTCCTGATCAGATACAAGAACAGGAGCCCCAGCATGGGAGAGAACAGAGTCTAAGGACTGTGTTGTTGATGGCCATAAGAGTCAGAGGGATACCTGGCTTCATCACAATGCCTATCTCCTGATCTCAAGCAAAAGCAGCAGAGGCTGATCGTCAGAAAAAAAAGACAGCTTTGGATGGAAGAGCTTCAAACAGAGCTAAAACAAATGTATCACATTCATCCAGCCCTGTGGGCTGGATGAAAGGCATGGGGTCAGTCCATGGGTTGGATTAGGCCTACACACCAACCCTTCATGCCAGATCCATTATGCAAGGCTGGTCTGGTGCAGTATTCTATACTAGCCCCACATGGATTCAGTATGCAAAACATTCCAGACTGGCTTGGAACAGGTATCACATGCAGGTGTCCCAGACTGGCCAAGCATGGGTTCTGCACGAAGCCTGTATCCTAGATCAGCCCTCATGCAACACACATCCCAGACCAGCTGGAGCAGGCAGCATGTATCCTGGACCAGCCAATGTAGGCACCATGTGCACTAGGCATCCTGGCCCAGCATAGGTGCCATGTACAATGTGCATCCCATACCAGTTCTACATACAAACGCAGTGTGCAGGGCCGATCCAGCACACATAACATGTGGGGTGTGGGTCTACTTCAAGATGCACGGGAAGCATCACAGTAGATAGGGCTCTACAAGTCTGGCCCAAGGGCCATATCTTTGACACCCCTAACCTAAAAGCAACCAAAGCTGAAATGTGAACTGCACTATAAAAGGTGGAAAAAGCAGAAAACCAGTAAGAAAAGTGCAAAGGGAATATGGGGCATGCTAGCAGAAGAATGTGGATGGAAAAGCAAAGAAAAAGTAGAAATGGATAGACTGAGGACCCACAGAGTATCTATAAGAAAAAAAATCAGTTACCCCAGAAACCCTACAGGCAGTCAGCCCTTTTGGGTTCATCAGTCCTGAAGTATGTATGTATGTGTAAGGTGAATCGGTGGGGGAGGGGGAAAATAGCAATACTTTCTTTGTGGTTTTATAAAAGCCTGTGCCCTGCACCAGGTTTGTCAGCTGCACTGTCTAAACCTCTTGCTGATTTCTAAAGACCTTGCAGTTTGTAGCCAGATTAAGTGAACCAAAAAACAAAGTTAGAAACAGCTCAAGCAGATTCTATTACTTAACATTTTAAGCTGACTCCTGAGGGTTTTTTTTAATATATATAAAGAGTTTCAGAGAGCACAGAAGATTCAAGAAATGTTTATGTACACATTATAACCAAGCTGAGGAAGAGGGTGGGGGTGTCTCCAGAAGGAAAAATTGAATAAATCTGATATGCATAGCACACAATAAAATAATATAATTCTAAAAATATAACCTCCTTACCTTAAAACATGAATAAACTAAAATCGTTTGGAACTAAATTCTGTATGTTGTTGAGCAAATGTATTTGTAAACAAATACCTGGGTCTTAAAAAAGCAAAAAAAAAAGGAAGAGTAATGTCACAGAAATGGGATCAAACAGAATAAGCTCCCCACAGGGGAGCAAAAGACAAGTCCAAGGGAATAGCATGAGAGGGCAACCCCAAAGGAACCTCAAAAATGTAAGATGTGGCTTATACTAAAAAAAAAGAATAATCTAGAGCATAGGATGACAGTTGGCCCCAAGTCCATAGAAGATGTTCAAGACCCACAAAAGGTTAACATGCTTAAAAGAGAAAAGTCTAAACTGTTGATCTCTTGAGGCTGGCACTTTACTAGAGGGAAGGAAATGCAGGGGAGGCTCCCTTGCTCACCCAACTATGGAAAGAAATAGTTAGGCCTTTGAGCTCAACCCCAGGACCTCAGAATTTTGAGTCTAAAATTTTCATTTAAAAGGATCCACACAGTATAACCTGCATAAATTGCCCCTATTGAGATAAATGGGAAACCAGTTAATGCGCTCAAACAACAAGGCTAATATAACTTTGACCTGCTGGGGAGTGGTAAATCCAAATAAATTGATTCCCAGTCAATATGTAGCACTTCAAGGATAGTTATTCCTACCATTATAATATCAGTAGCAAAAATGTATTTTTGTTTTGTTTTTGATACAAGAAGGGTTCAAGGAGATTGTGGTGATTTATTATATGAGACACATTCAACAACAAAAAAAGCAAATGCTAAGCAAAACAATGAAATGGCCAAGGCCCTAATTACGGGTTGGCTGGTAAATGTGGATGTGAGTTCCCCACACTCACTTTTTTCAATAGGTCCCATTAGCACTGTTGGCACTGGATTTATGACCCAGATACCTTGTTACAGGTGGACCCAAACTCTCAGACTGACCACAACAACCTCTCCATTTGATAATAGGTGAATTTTATTCATACACCATGATAGCAAATAAGGAGTATTGCAAACAATTCTATATCTACCAGTCCCCGGGTATATGGTATGTCTGGCCAGTATGTGAGCTTCACTTTCAGGTTCTCTTGGATGTCAGATGTCAGCAGCCTGGAGGTTGGAGGCTGAGGCCACCATCCCCCAGTGAAGTGGGCAAAATGGGCTGGGGGTAATGCCTTCAGTCCATGGTGGCCTCAGGTACTCCTCTCAGGAACCCTTTGCTGCTCTGAAAACCTTTATTTTGTATCCTTTCCTCCTTTGATGACTCTTCATCTTTGGGCACCATTGATTGGTCTCTCTGTGGTAGTCATACTGTCCATGTTCTGTCTTGTTAGCATATACCTTTGTTTCATAACCCCATTACATGCACACATCCTAATTTGGGCTTTTTCCAGTTCTCCTAATTTGGTCCATCTACCAAAACCAGAAATCTCAAAGGGCTCTGGACTTGGGCACTGTGACCTGGTGGCAATGCTGCAGAGTCCCTTATCTCATGTTATGAAACAGTGTGCTACATGTCTTCATTTTCACAGCCTGTGTGTCCACTTGTCGGTGGCAGACACAGTGAGCCTTGAAGAAACTGCCACATAGGTTTTAGAAATCAGTTAACCCTTGCTGTTGCCATGGACCATTGTTTTAATGCATATCTACTTTACCTACAAGCCAAATCCCAAAAGCAAACCTCTGAACAGCATTTCCCCCCTTAAGAGGGGGAAGCTGGCCTTGTTAAGCGGCTGCAGGTGTTGGGAGGCAGCTTAAAAACTCCAGAGATAAGAGAAGAAGGGCAACAAATTGAGGGGATAGCTGAGAGCCAGAAGCTAGTGGTGGGATAAATTGTTTGCTGGATAAAGAGCCCAGAGTGCTGTCCTGGGGCCACAGCTACAGGTGCTCCCTCTCAGTGTTCAGGACAGGACAAGACAAGAGAGTTGTTTGCTTGTTTTAAGACTGTTTTATTTGGGTGGATTGGCTGAGGGCTCCTTAGGGACCAAAGCCCACTCAACAAAGCCTGCAGACACAGAAACCTGCTTATACATTTCTTTAAAACACTAGATAGGAAGTAGAAATATCAAACCCAAAACTTTAAAACTTAAAGCCATCAGAGACTGGTCTACTCCTAAACTAAAAAATAAATCTGTAATAGAAAATCCCAGCCCTGTTAGCTGCCGTCCTGAAGGGCGTTCTCGGCTATTAGGGCTGAGACCCATGAAGCTAGGGTCAGAGGCTGTGCACCTGGGCTAAAGAAATCTCAGCCAGATGAAGAGGGCTAAAGCCATAGAGCTCTGCTACAAAAGGGACTGGTGATTTCCATAAGGCATGGACATAACTTTGAGGCAGATGGAGGTCATGTTTCTAGCCCCTAAGGTGACCACAGCCCTTTTAAAGAGGGAGTAGACCTGTGACCGAGAGGAAAAAAGGCAATTAGGAACCAAGGATTTGGTCACCACAGTTTGTATAGGCAGTCTCCCCTTTATAGGTCCAACAGCAAAATTTGTGGCAAGCAAGAGATAGGAAGCAGAGGTCAGAGAACACCAACAGGCCAGTCTGGCCACTAGAGGTGCCAGACTCCATGGAAGAAGATCATCCAAGCCTGTCACAAGGTCTAAACCTTCATTGGGATGGTTATTACTATCAATTTGTACTTTATTTGTACCCATTTCTATACCTTAGCAGCTCCCATCACAAAGCTATATAAAAAGGAGAAAACAACCAAAAATTGGCATAGACAACGAAATGCAAAAGAACTTTCTGTTCCCTGAAAGAACCTAATCTGAGTGTTAGCAAACCTTAACTTTGACAAACTATTTGTGGCCTTCACTAATGCCTCAGAGACAAGCCTGGGGACAATGGTAATGCAGGCAGAGACAAGTCAGGGGGGAGATGCTTCATTATATGCAAGTTGAAGACTGCTGCCTAAAGAGAAAAACTATGCAGCTGTTAAGAGCCTCCACAATGGCTGGGCATTCTTTTTTTAATATTGAAACTCACCACAGACCTGGTTACCTGGTTATGTCCACTGAAAATACCAATTGTCAAACTTGAGGTGGAGCCTGGATTGTGATAGAAGAATCATTCATATTAAAGACAATGAAAATGTTATTGCTAACACTGTCACAAAAAGGAAAAGCTTTAAGCTTGCTAAATTGCTGGCCACAATAATCCTACCCAGCTTATTTTTAAAGGAAGGATAGATTGAATAAAATATTCTGTCTATAATACTTAGAAGTTCAGTGTATTCATATTGCAATAATGTTACCCTAGTTTCCCTAACTACCTGCTATGGGGGTAGTGGTGCAGAAGGAAGACAATGAGTTAAATTTTGTTTTTAAAATATCCTGAGTGCTCAATTAAGGGATAAATGGGTCATCAAGGAGTACAATAACTAATTTGCATATGAAAACCCACCAGAATACCATTGAACTCTAGCCCCTCTACCTTAAACAACAGAATGCCATTTCTGGCGCCAATGAGGTACTCAAAGCCACAATGCATAACGAAGAGGTCCCAGAAAAGAAACTCCCAACACAAGAGGGGGTGGAGAAAAGACAAAACAAATAAGCTTAGAAAAAATAATAAAAACAAAGAAACCCACCATTTAGGGAAGCAAAAAAACATTTTGCCTTGGCTTTGGGCCCAAACGCTGCTGTTATAATACAAAACCAATAAAGGGTGTTTTTGTTTGTTCGGGGTTTTTTAGTAAGAGCTGCCTACTTTACCTAATGGGATTTCAAGTACACTCCATCCCCTGAAATAAGTAAAGGTCCTCTCTAAAAAACAGTATGAGTTGGGGGTCCCGAGCAAATGGTCCCCTGGGGAATCTATGATAATCTCCTGAGAAACCTTTCTTCTGAGGCACTCTCAAAAACATACCTAACACTCAATGGCAGGCTCCTCACAAAGTGAATTGTGGCTGCTTTTCTAAACAGTTGATGGTAGATGACTAGTTTTCCCATACATTAGATAATGGTTATCCCAGAAAGTGGGAGACTTGGATTCAATTCCTTGTTTGGCCTGAGGCAGCTATCACCCACATCTCCCACTTTTGCAGAGACCTAGGCACTCAAGTAATCAGGGGAGCAGGGTACTGTCAATCCTCCCCATTAAAATTGTTCCACTCTGCAGATAAAATTTCAAGATTCATTCGGCTTGAGGAAAGAGGTACACGGCTGCATAGCTTAGTAGTTAGAGTATTCACTTCAAAGTTCAGAATCCTGGGTCCCAGTTCTGCTACCTAGGGCTATTTCTAATTCTATTCATATTTGTGTGTCTGTTCCCATTTCACTCATATAATCCTCATTGCCAGGTATTTTGAGAAGATGTCTACTGGTTCTCATGGGGCAGGTGGGTGGAGGGACTAACTCAGACATCTGCTCAGAGGGAAACAGCAGTGCACAAGCAGCCCAGCAAATTGCTAGAGTGTGTTGAGGATAGCTTTTTAATACAGTTGGTAGAGACGCCAACTAGAGAGAAAGCTCTTCTTGACTTATGACTTACAAACCAGGAGGGATTGCTTGAGAACGTGAAGAAGGAAGGTAATGTGGGTGACAGTGACCATGAAATGACAGAGTTCAAGATCCTAAGGGTATGAAGGAAGAAGAGCACCAAAATAAGGACTTTGGATTTCAGAAAAGCAGATTTTAACAAAAAAATTCAGTGACTTGGTGGGCAGGATCCCCTGAGAGGAAAGTCTGAGGGGAAAAGGAGTCCAGGAGAATTGGCTGTACTTTAAGGATACCCTCTTAAAGGTACAGGAGCACTCTATCCCCATGTGATGGAAGAACAGGAAATGCAACAGGAGGCCAGCCTGGCTAGACAGCAATATCTTTAATGACTTGAAGCTCACAAAGAAATCCTACAAACAAGTGGAGACTTTGTCATAGTACTAGGGGAAAGTATAAGATGGCCATGCAGGGAGAAAATTAGGAGGACCAAGACAAGATCTGAGGTGCCGCTGACAAGAAATATAAAGGTAATAGGAAGGATTCTACACATATATGAAAAATAAGTGGAAGACCAGAGAAATCATAGGCCTCTTACAGAGTGCAAAAGGCAATCTAGTTATAGATGATGCAGAGAACACTAAAGCATTTAATGCCTTTAATTCATTCTTCGTAAATTGGGGTAGCTACCAGATGAGTGCAGTTGGAAACAAAGATGGGGAAGGAGACAAATGGCTTAGAGTAGTAGAACAGGTTAAGGATTACTTAGAGAAGCTAGATGTGTTCAAGTCAGCAGGGCAAATGGGATGTACCCTAAGGTCGTGAATGAATTGGCTGAGGTAAATTCCAGAGCCATTGGATATCCATTTTGATAGCCCATGTAGGTCAAGCGAGATCCCAGGGCACTGGAAAAGGGAGAACATAGTGGTGATCTTTACGAAAGAGAAGGAGAAGCCATGGAACTGCAGACCAGTCAGCTTGAACTTGATACCCAGAAAGATCATGGAGCAGGTTCTCAAGGAATCTACTATGAAGCATCTAGAGGAGAACAAAGTTGTCAGGAACAGTCAACAAGGATTCACAAAGAGCAAGTCATGCCTGACCAACCTAATTTCCTTCTATGATAAAGTGACTGGCTCTGTGGTTGATTGGAAGAGCGGGGGGTGTGATATACCTTGACTTTAGGAAGGTTTTTGGCATCATGTCTCGTAACATTCTTGCTAACAAGTTGAGGAAATACAGCCTAAATGAAAGTATTGCAAGGTGAATACATAATTGGTTAAATCATTGTGGCCAACGAGTAATCATCAGTGTTTCAATATCTAGTTGGGAGGAGGTATCAAGTGGGGTGCTGTTGGGAGGAGGTATCAAGAGAGGTGTTTAATATCTTAATGATTTGGATGATGGAATTAAGCATGTGCTTTGCAAATCTGTGGACAAAACTAAGTTGGGTAGAGTTGTAGACATTCTGGAGGGCAGGACTAGGATCCAGAATGACCTGGACAGACTGACCAGCTGGGAGGTGGGAGGAGGATTGAAGAAACACTGCAGGGCTGTTTGTTCCCTGCCAATTCCTGGAATGTATTGGGAATAATTTGATACAGCTGGTATAGAGACCAGCTACAAAGGAGCTGCCTGGAAGAAGTGTTCTGAAAATCAAGCAGATGAGATTCAACAAAGACAAATGCAAAGTCCTGCACTTGGGATGGAATATAGATAACATGCACAAGTATAGATTGGGGAATGACTGACTAGGCTACAGTACTACAGAGAAGAGCTTTAAAGGGTTAGAGTGGACCATAAGCTGAATATGAGCCATCAGTATATGCTTGTGTTGTAGAGAGAGCCAACACCGTCCTGGGTCATATTAAACAAGAATATCATTTGCAAATCAAGGGAAGCGATTTTTCTGCTCTATTCAGCACTGGTAAGGCTTCACCTAGAGTACTGCTGTAGCCCCACACTTCAAGAAGGATGTGAAAAGGAAAGAGTCCAACGGAGTAACAAGAGTGATTAGGCCCCTGGGAAGCAAGACTTAAGGAAAGCGTTATTCAGCCTGAAGAAGAGAAGACTTTGGGGGAGGGAGGTGTATTTGATAAGTTCTCAAATACCAGAAGGTTATTATAGAGGGTGGAGATGGGCTTTTCTCTGTAACTGGAGAGGGACAAGACTAGAAGCAATGACCTCAAGTTTCAGCAGGGGAAATTTAAATTGGACATTAAGAAAAAACTTTGACTATAACAGTGGTCAGGCATTCAAACTGGCTACCTATAGAAATCCTGGCATCTCCTTCCTTGGAAGTTTTCAAGACCCATTTGGAGAGACACTTGACTGAGATGGCTTAGTCACTGATGATCCTGCGCTGAACCTGGGGATGGACTAGATGATCTTGTGAAGTCCCTTTCAGTCCTACTTTCTTATGAACCTACTAGGCAACACCCTGCTCAGAATGTGGGTTATTATGAGGTATCTAAATCCCCGCATACTGTATTTAGAAGCTAGGTGATGAACACAGGGTTCTGGATTTTACTTCAGTGGTCACTGGATGAAACACTGCACTACCCAACTTTCAGATGTCTAAATGCGATGTCAGATCTGCCCATAACAAGCTATGGGCAAACTGGTTTCCCCAACTAATAATGAGAAAAATGCATTAAGGATCAGCATGACTCTGTTTGAGTTGCTCTTGTACACTGGCATCCCTTTTCCTCAAGGAAATAACTGTTCCTGTCCGCATCCCATATCATCCTTCCATCCACTTGCTCATACCCACTTTCATAGCAGCATACAGGAGAGGGATGTGCTTATCTTTATCCAGTCTCTTATTCTTAAATGGAAAGTCTCTCAAATGATTTTTAAAATACTTTAAAATTTGGCTTGGCTTTGCCCTGAGATCTCTACTCTCTGCTTAGGATTACTTCTTTAATTTAATTTTTAAGCATTGATAAAGTCAATGTTAATAATCATTTTAATGAGTAACATAAGTGTGTGAGGCATTTAATCAGTGCATCAAGGATGAAATCTTAATTAAAATGGTATTTTCCTGTAGAAGGTGAGAGTTTTATATGATTTCCTTCCTCTTAGTAATGTTGACTAAACACAATTATTTCATGTTTTTATCACAATAGGAAAACTACACTGAACTGTATGGTTTTGCATTCTATCTTCTGTGCTGTTTTTGCCAAGATATCAGCTTCTGCATCTCTGCAAGTAAATTTCAAGACTGGTGCCAAATTTTATATAATAGGTCTATATTTTTAGATGTTCTGCAGAACAATTAAGGCTAATACTTTGCTTCCAATGAGTTTTTTTAATCTTTGCTATGAAGTTAATATTCAGGTAGTGCTAAATTTGAATATATTATTTTATATTTAATACCACTTCTGATTGTATTCAATAGAACTTATGGTTTATTTGTTCTATTTATGGGGGACCTTTGCAAATTAGTGTGTGCCTCTGTGCACACCTAATTTATTAGCATAGGTTCCCAATAGGCATGTGGAAATCAGCTTGTCATATGTACATTTTGACATCTAATTGGCTATATACATTTGCTTTAATCTTTCCAGATTAGGAATCTGCTTATGTAACTTCACCAAAATATACCTGTAGAATGGCACATACTTAACTTTTGAAAATATAGCCATAACATCTGTCAAACAAATTCTTACTTAAATACATGATCACGCCTGTTTCCTCCTTGGCTTGAGAAATAATCCAGTCTCTCCTCCCCCCCTTCCCTCCCCAATCATATCCAAAAAACCTAAAAAGAAGAATTGTCACATCTTAGCCTCCTACCAGATATAAAGTAGGGGTGTGTGAAATGGGCCCTATTCTATTCAGATTCAGATTTGGCCCAAATCCAGGACAGTGATTTGGTCCATTGATTTGTATCACTGTCCCCGATTTGATTTGGCAGAATCCGAATCTTCAGATTTGACGCTGATTCAGAGAATCAGCAATTTGGCCATAGACACAGCTTTGCTTGTTTTTTCTACATACCGCAAGATACCAGGCGTGGCTCATGGACACTGCGATTCTGGGGTGGATGGAGTGTCCCACAGGAGTGCAGGAGGGTCCCCCTGCATGCTCAGTGGCAAACCCAGGTTCCACTGGGGAGCACACAGGGCCCCCCCCCCACTCCCCTCCAATTCAGTGATTGGCCACGGGGGGACCCCAGGTGTCCACCCACACCCAAGAGGCACCAGTCGCTGAGCTAGGCCCCCTCACCCCCCATGCAGTCCCCAGCCGACCTGGAAGTGGACTGGAAGTGCTTCTGGTCCACTTCTGGGTCTGCTGCCGAGCACGCTGGGGACCCCCCACACTCCTGTGGGACACTCCAACCACCCCAGCATCACAGCATTGATGAGTTGCCTGGTACCTAGACCTATGGAGAAAAAACATTTAAAGCTGTGTCTATGTCCAAATCAACCAAATCTTTCCGAATGTCTCCGAATTGATTCGGAGGGTCCCAATTTGATTTGGAGGGATTAAAGGATCTCCTGATTCAATTTGAATTCAGAGATTCAGCCACTGAATAAGGCCAAACCTCTGCTGAATTGAATCAGGGACTGAAGCTTCTCACAGCCCTAATGTATAGCCCTCTGGCCTAACAGCACAAATTTGCTTTTGTCAAACTTTTTCTAATTTTGCCCTTTTGGATGTTGTGGTGGTGGTATAACCCCATAATCCTTTTTAAACTAATTGTCCATAGTAGCACTCCTTCTCTAAGAAAAATAGTTTTGCTCTCACCATCTCTACGCAGATACTTCAGGAACTGGGATGGGGAGAATGGTGACTGTCAGTGTCTCTGAAACGTAATACATGAAGCCACACTCCAAAAGTGGGACTACAGGCCACAAGTGCTATGCTTTCCTAGAGATAGATCTAATAGATTATCTTTCTATCCATGTACCTGAAATAGCACATAGATGTCCAAGTTCATATCCAAACATTTTATTCCCCATGCATATACAGTGTTTATGCAGTGTTTTTACATAACATAGGCTATGGTGCTTGGAGACCTGGTGGTATTTTTATAGAACAAATCACAGAGCTCTTAGTTGGTCCATGGATATTTTAAATTCAAAATCTTTTCATATCAATTCTTCAAATTAGTATTGGCCACTATGGCTGTGCAAAGCTTCAGGTGGTGATTCGATTCAGAGGAGATTTGGCCTGATTTGGTGGCCAAATCTCTGAATCTGAATCAAATGATGGGACCAATAAAAAAGGTCTGAATTAATTCAAAGCTCTCTGAATCTTTGGAAAAGATTCAAATAGCTTTGGTGATATGGGCAGTCCCTTGTGGCTGCAGCAGGGGGCTGCAGCTGACTCCAAGCTGGTAAGGACTAGGGGTAGGGGACAGGGGGTGGGACCATGGGGGGAGTCCTGACAGCCCCCCCTGCCTCCCCACTCCACCAGCCTCCACCCATGGGTGCCCCGCCACACCCGCTCTGTACTTTAAAAAAGAGCCCCGGTGCTCACTGGGTGCTGCTGGTCCCTGCTGCCCCCCACTGCCCTATGCTGCATGGGGGACTCTGCCATGAACCCCATGACCTCCCCCCTGCTCCCCCAGCCTCCTCACGGATGCCCCGCTTGCCCCAGGTCCAGCCCTTTAAGAAAAAAAAAATGCAGAAAAGCCCTGTACTCATTGCTTCTACAGCAGCCTCGTGGCTTCAGGAGGCTCATGCAGAGCCCCCCATGTAGCACGGGGCAGAAGGGGGCAGCAGGGATTGTCCCCTGCTGACAGGAGTAGTGAATTGGGGCGGGGATTCAGGTTTTTTCTTTTCTTAAAGGGCCGGAGCTGGCCCAGGCAGGGCACCCATGGGGGGACTGGAGGAGTGGAGAGAGGTTGGGGGGCTCATAGAGAACCACCAACACAGCATGGGGCAGTGGGGGGCAGTGGGAGGCAGCAGGGATCACCACCCCCCGCCTGGCAGCACCCGGTGAGTCGGGGCTTTTTTCCCCCAAAAAAGCAGGGAGCTGGGGTGGGCAGGGCAGCCCCTGCTGGGCTGGAAGAGTGGGCAGAGAATGGGCCTGGCTGATTGAGAGATTTGGCCGAATCGAATTGGGACAGTGATTCGAATCACCATATCAAATCACAGTCCCCTGATCAGCTGAATCCGAATCCAAAGTGAATACTAGCCACTTCATACAGGCCTATTGTCCACTTCCCAGAAGTTATCCATTCATCCTCATACATATGTAATTGCCTCTCTTTCATGGTCTCTCTTTTATTATTTCTCCAAAATAAACATGAGTCACAGTTTGTATCAAGAGGGCAACCATCACTTTTATCTCCTGTTTGTGCCATGTAGAACTGTGGTATTTACATGAATCATTATGATCCACAGCAGGGTGCATCCTCTAGAGCAGAGGTCAGCGGCGTATTGATCAAAGGATTTTATCTGGCCTGCAAAAGCCCAAATATTTATGGCATTTCTGCAGGGGGGCAACTGAGCAGAATTTGGTAGCAGGCAGATTCTATGGCATTCAGCAGCAGCCTGATCCCATATGCATCTATGGTGGCGCCAGCCCATACTGCATTATTTTAGCCAGCTGCTCTGAAAAAGTTTCTAATCCCTGCTCTAGAGAAGCAGCTTACAAATTTGCCACTATTGCATCCTGTTCCTATTGTGGTATAACCACCAGAGAAGTGCCTGACCATCTAGAGTTAGAAGCAGCAGTGTTATCCCTGACCTCTATATAGCCCCTTTTCCTTTGATGTTGCCCTGTCCCAGCCGCCCATCGGGGGAGGGTTCAGGATTGAGAGAGTGGTTGGGAGTAAAAAGGTAAGAAAGGTTTATTGATCTAACAAACACACAACTACACAAAACATAACAATGCAACAATGACAGAGAGTAAAATTCCGAGTCTGCAACTTATCAGCAGTTCCCTTTGATGCCTGGTATACGACAAGCCTCTCAAGATCCAGCAAAGTTAGGTGTCCCCCAATCTGCACTGTCAAAGGGGGTACTAGGAAGGACCCTGGTATTCAGTCTTTGGGCTCCTTAAAATCCACTCGGCCCACAGAATCCAGGTCAGCAGCTCCTCCTTACAGAGTTAGCTTCCTTTACTACGCTGGAGAAACTCCCCACCCTGTCGTGTGCCCTGGCAGCAGGGGCAGCACTGGGGGAGAGGGGCAGGGCTATAGCCACCATAAATTCCCCACAGCCCTCCCATAGCCATCCCTTCCCTTCCATTAGTAGCAGCTCAGCTTTCCCCTCTCCCACCTGCAGCACAGCCCTCCCCCCTTCCCAGCCCTCTCATCAGGATGAGGCTGGAGCCACTGCTGCCTGCCAGTGCTGCTGGGGTTGCTCTCCACAGAAATCCTTCCCCACACTATCATAGCCCAGCTGTGGAAATCAGCTTCAGCTATGCAGGCAGGGGCTGCTGGGAAATGGAGTCCACTGACAGCCAGATCCATCCCACAGGCTACACTGGAACTGGAAGTGGTAGGAACATATCTGTCTGAGAGTTATGTCCCTTCTGTTGATTCCCGGATGTGCTAGCAATTTTATAACTTTTGAACTATGCTGTCAGCTTCCAGCCACTCAAAATCTTCACGCTGCAAACTTTCCTTAAATGACTAACCAATAGTAGTACAAGCCTTCGCTTTTTCCTTATATGAATAAATTTAGCTGTGCCATCGCTAACAAAGCTGACCTTAACTAGGTTTTAAACTTTAATTAAACTCTTAGCTATGGCACACATTTTATAATGCATCAACAAATTACAGGAAATGCCTGGTCTGAACATCACAGAGCCTAGCAAGCACTTACCACAAACAGTTTCCTCTAAACTCTAACTAAACTTCTTAGCTGTAAGACATCTTGCGATACATAGATAAGCAACAGAAACCTCATTCAACCATCACAGGACACTTAGCAAGCATTTCTTTTAAGCAGACACAACTCTTCACTGTTAAGGGACACAACCAGGTCACTGCCACATGCTCCTTATAGCATTTTCTCTTCCCTCACATAAAACCCTTTGTAGTCATGTGTACATGCATACAAATATAAATAATATGTTCGCTGAATCTATCTATAGTTACACACTCTCTCGCTCTTCTCTATCCCTTTATTTATTCAATAGCATTTAACTGGATCCATCATTCTACCCATCATGCACTGGTCAGCATTAGAAAAAGAGTGGTGAGGTAAGGGCCAAGTTTATATACAAAAAAATTGATTATATTGTGGCTTTCTTCAGAATTAGACTGGTGGCAAGCATTTACCAAACTCAGAGGAGGAGGATGGGGGAGAGTTTTGCTTACTCATCCTTACTCGGATGTTGCCTTTGCCTTTTGCATGCCAGGCCAAATGGAGAGTAGCTGAAATTAGATAATATTGAACCTTTTAGGTCAGTTGTATAGGATAAACTGCATTGGCATAAACAACTTGACACTGACAAAAGTTGCAAGGAGTATCTACCATTGTAGGTAGCTAATTCTGAATCAGAGATTTGAACTATTATATTTACATCTTTCCAGGATTGATCAAGTCAAATTTATAAATTCAGACACAAGACCCCTCCTATGCTCTTCTCCACTTAAAGCAGATAAAATCTCTTTCTTTTGCTGCAATAGACATGCACCCAGTATAAATTTAAATAATTTCAGAGATGTTTTCCAGGGGGTGAAGATCCTCTTCCATATCAGAGACGTATTGATCTCCCACAGAGAGCATCACTGCTGGCTTTCAAGGAGCCTTTATGTGCAGACTGACTGTCTCCTCAACTCTCAGACAGATACATTCCTACCACTTCCAGTTCCTTTATCCATTATCCCATAACCTAAGGTCACATGACCAAGTTAAAATTGAAAGAGAAAGGGTGAATCATTAGGGCATGTCCGCACATGCTGCCTCAGCTCCCTGGGATGAGGAGTGCAGATTCCATCCAACTCAGTGGCTTAGGGGAAGTGAGGGAAGTTTGCCTCAGATTTAATATATACATCATGCCTGCAGTACTAGGAGATGATCCACACTTGGATCATCAGTTGTTGTTGAGATAAGTTCAGGTGCATCAAGTAGTCTTTGTCGTGGGCATGATCTAGAAATGGGAGATTACAGTCCAGGGGTAAAAAAAAAAAAAAAAAATCACAAGCCAAGAGCTGGGCTAGAGTTCAGGCAGGGTAAGGCAGTAGGACAGCGGTGGGTCAAGTGCAGCTTGTGGGATGGATCTGGCTGTCAGTGCACTCCATTTCCCAGCAGCCTCTGCCTGCATAGCTGAAGCTGATTTCCACAGCTGGGCTACAATAGTGTGGGGCAGGATTTCTGTAGAGAGCAACCCCAGCAGCACTGGCAGGCAGCAGTGGCTCCAGCCTCATCCTGATGAGAGGGCTGGGAAGGGGAGAGGGCTGTGCTGCGGGTGGGAGAGGGGCAAGCTAAGCTGCTACTGATGGAAGGGAAGGGATGTTTATAGGAGAGCTATGGAGAATTTATGGTGGCTATAGCCCTGCCCCTCTCCCCCAGTGCTGCCCCTGCTGCCAGGGCACACGACAGGGTGGGGAGTTTCTCCAGAGCCAGGCTGGGATCTTGTGGCAGTGACAGTGTATTCCAAAGCCAGGGCAGAGCCGCCACCTGCGTCCTGTACACCCCAGGCAGGGACATGCACTTAGTGGATCACGAGTTTGCCCCAGCTTTAGACCACCCTGTCACTGCTTCGAGGAGCCAGGGCAAAGCTGCAATCTCTGCCTGCACATCCCTACCCAGAGCATGCAGGCTGCAGATTGTGGCTTTGCCCTGGCTCCAGACCACATGGTCACTGCCACAAAATCCCAGCCCAGCTCCAAAGCAGCTTCACACCCTCGCGTGTGGCCAGAGTTTTTGTGGAAATCAGCTACAGCAGTGCAGGCAAGGCACAGCACAGGTGCTGCTGACGTCTCCACAGAAACTGGCCCCAGTTATGTGGGCAGGGGCTGCTGGGAAACGGAGTCCAGTTGCCAGGCAGATTCACCATTTTCTTCATCCCTGCAGTGGGAGCTAGGCAAGGGTCAGTAACCAGGAACTGATCTCGAAAACAGGGTAAATGGAATCAGGAATACAGATTAGACAGAGGGAAAAGCTGTCTTACCAAGGGTCCACAAAGCATTTCAGGCAGGTGGCAGCCATTCCCACACAGGTAATCAGAGCCAGCTGGGTGCTTACCAGTCCACCTGCCATTCTTACTCCTGACATCTTTCTACAGCTTCCTTCACCATTTCTTCCTGCTTTGGAGTCATCTCAATAAGCAGTCAGATTATTCACTCAGTCACCTGTTGTAAGCATCTCTTTTCATAGCATTAGAGGTATACAAGGTACACTTAGAAAAAAAAAATCAGCTATAAAAAAAGTCACTAGACTCTAGTTTATATGGGCTATGCACTTATATTCATCATCTAGGGCATCTTTTAAAAAAAACCCAGTTTTTCCCTTTGAGGGGCCTTATACATTCTATTCCTTCACATAGTTTTTCCAGGCCTCATGTTTTCCTTTTGTAGTTGTCCCCAAACTCTACCTCCTGAGAATTTTTTCTTATACTAACCCACAGGTTTGTTTTTTATATGGCCTGGCAGTCACACGCTGCTTCCTGATTATCTAATCTCTGGGCTCTCCTAGAAGCTACATTATTCAGAATTATTTGATTAAGAATGAGAAATCCGTCTAATCCAAGAACAAACACAACTGTGCAGATAGTGTGATACCAGTCAGACATTTAAATTATTAGCAATGCTCATTTACAGTAGAAAAGGCATATTCTGTAGATATTATGGGACTGATTATGGTATCCTGTGAAGCCATTTACTCTTAAACAAAGTGGATATAAAACACTGCCAATTCAGAGTGTTAGCATGTTACATCTGCATGTTAAAGTGTAAATAACAGTTCAAGGCACAATCCTTGAATCTAGGTTTATTAATATATTCAATAGCAAATAGAGGGAGTGGGCAATTATTTGGACGCCAAAGGCAACTTAGGGAGTTTTGGTGAACTGTCACAGGCTGTGTCAGCATCCAAACTTCCTCTGCTAACAGCTCAACAGAACTCCTTAAGTGGCTCTGCTCTGCAGTCGGCTGTGATGGGGCCATGAGAGGCAGGAGAAAGACAGGCATCTGGGGTTTGGATCACAGGGCAGTGACATTGCAGGACCTGGGCCCAGGGCAGAACCACAATCTGCTCCCCACATGCCCCTATGACGGATACTTGTTCCACAGGCAGACATACACGGATTAATGCCCAGGCCTGGTGGGCAGTCGTCCACGGCCCTTCAGGAAATGGGGGCTCCCTGGGAGCAAGAGGCAGGCAACCCGACATGCATATGCAGGTCAGCTGCAGGCATGCTGGTGGCCAGGAGCCTGGCAGAGAGCAGGGAGCAGCTGCACAGTCCAGCAGAGAGGAAATCTCCGTGCACAGTGGTAAATGGGGGGGGGGAGGGGGGGTGCAAACTGAAGCCCCAACAGTGAGGGAGGGGGCTGGGACTGGGGCAGGAAGCAGAAATGAGGCATGCGTGGGCAAGTCATCCAGGAGGCCGGGAGTAGGAGGAGGGGCAGCTTCCTGCTGCTGCTGCATGCACCCCAAGCCAGGGGAAGCATGGGGGGCATGTGGCCACCAGATTTGTGCACAGGACAGAGAAAGACTGCACAGTGTTGGTGTTGTTAGAAATGGAGTATTGTTAGAAATCACAGACTCTCCCCCAGCACCTGATAAGGAAGAAATACTGCCAAGGACTTTTCTCCTTGCCCAGCCTTGCCACAGCTCTTCTTATACTAAATCACAGACTCTCCCCCAGCCTCCCCCTAGCTTTTCTCA